>NW_006160154.1:1498444-1507111 GCF_000334495.1 Tupaia belangeri chinensis | reverse complement strand
CAGGGGATGTGATGCTGACCCAAAGGCTGTGGGCTCTGGGGGACACCGAGTTCAGGTGTTCTCCTAAGTGGTCTAGGAAGCTCCTGGGTGATTGTAGGCAATGAAGTGAACTGATCTTCACTTGTATTTGTATAGTATGACACATACTGACTGACAGCTGTGTAGGAAACTAGGTGGAGGGAGGGAGGAAGGACAAGGAAGAAGGAGGTAGAGAGGGTACTGAGGAAATCTGAAAAGAAAGCATTATGTGGAAATCAGACTATAAGATGGGTCAGCTAGACGCATATTGGCAGTTGCCAGGAAGGTATCTTTGGAGATAGCAAAGTTACCTTTGTTTAACTTTGGTCAAAGTTAAACAGATTATGGCTACAGTGCAGTAACAGAAGGGACAGCAGAGGATACAATCAAAAAGTGGGAGAGATCTCAGCTGGATTTAGAGAGGAGAAAAGAGATGGCAAAGAGGAATTAGAAGAGCAGTGGAGGCCACCCCAGATGGCCAGCCATTCTCTGAGGAGGGATAGGATGGAATGGAGATGCAGAATGCCAACATGGCCACAGTAAGAAATGCCTTGATACCCGTAAGAGCAACTGAGATGTGCAAAGGTCAGAATCAGGAGCTGATAATGAATTAGTTCATTGTAACTGTGGGATTTTTTTTTTTTTTTGAGAGGTTTTTGCTATAGGGTGCCTGTGCTCGCCAGAAAGACAGAGAGACAGAGATAGAAAGCGAGAAATCACTCCCCATGGGGGATGGCCATGCCGCAATCCCTTCTCCTCCATTCTCCTCTGGGGGTCTTGGGCACGCATGCCCATGTGCCCGGCGTGACTTTAAGCCACTGGGTCCGGGACTCGAACTGCGGTCAACTACATGGGAGTTCAGCGACATAGCCATTATGCTAACTGCGGGTCCCACTTGTGGGATTTTTTTCCCCCTAGCATGTCTCAGAAGCCCAAGTCCAAGAGCAGAGAAATAAGAAGTTGGCCTCTTAGGCTTAGCAGGAGACGAGACAGAAGAATAAGTGTAAGAGCTAAGAACATTTGTTTCACAGCCATCAATGCATAAAACATCTGAGAAGCACCTCTTGTATTTCTGACAGTGTGTCTGGTATTGGAGATACAACATCGAGTAAAGTATTTTTTTCCAAGTCTGGATAAACCACAGACTAGAGTGAGGTGACAGGAGTAATCCAGGGACATCCATCCAGTATGACACATACCACAATGAGAGTAAAGTGAGACTCCACAGACACACATGAAAGGATCCCCCAACCCAGCATTGGAGGCTTAGGCAATGTTCTATAGGAGGTGACTTCTAAACGACCTTAATGAGACACTCAACCAGCAGAAAGGCTGGGGGTGGTGGGCAGGTGAAGAGGAGGGTGATGAGTATCAAGTGAGGAAACTGGGGAGAGTCTGGAGGGATGGCTAGAGTCCAAGTTCCAAAGAGCCTCATGCCGTGCTGGAGCGTTTGGACTTGATCTAAAGGATGGCACATGCCATACAGAGGGTTAAGCAGAGTCAGGTGAAGTCAGATTTGTGCTTAGAGAGATCCCTCTGGCTACACAGTGGACTGAAGCAATGAAAGCCCAGGAAGCAAGCTTGAAATTATGCAAAAATATTTCCAACTTGCACCCTTTGGTTCAAAACAACACCTGGAGCCTCCCCCCAATTATGTCAATGTTAGAGTGTTACGATAAAAAACCCTAATGATAAGACAGATGGGACAGACCCATAGCCTAGTAGTTAACGGGTCCAGATCCCACATGAGACTGACTGCAGTTAGAATCTTGACCCCGGAAGCCCTAAAAACTCACCAGGCACTTGTGCATGCATGCCCAAAATCCCAATAGAATGGAAAAATGGAGAAGGGATTGCAACGTGACCCTGCCCCATTGAGGGGTGGTTTCTCTCTCTGTGTCTCTCCATCTTTCTCTGGCAAGCATATGTACCCTCTGACAATTATAATTAATTAATTAATTCTTTAATTCTATTAATTAAAAATGAAGGTGAGATGGCATGAACTCAAATGCTGGCCTCGGAGCTCAACAGGTGTACTAGAGAGCAAGCGCCCATACCTAAATCACCCTCTCAAGACACTGCTTTTATACTTTCTCTTATAAACCAATAGCATGGATTTTTTTTCTTTTCTTTATCACAGTGACAAATAAGCATATTTTGTTCTATGAAATAAATTTAGAAAACACTGTTTTGCCTTGAGGCTGAAAGTGATAGATGCGACCTTGGGTCTAGTCCACCCTCTGAGTCTCTACCTAAGAATCACCTGGATTTTTATTTAAAAAAACACTTTCATGAGACTTACCCATAAGTCAGGATCTATTAATAGAAGGCCCAGCAATCTGTAGGTTAAACAGGCTTGTACAAGGGAGTCTTCAAAAAGTCTGTAGAAGATGAATATTATGAAAAAAAGCTATGCATAATTTTTTTTAAATTTTGCACCATAATAAACTTGTACTTTAATTCCATTTTTCCACAACCTTTTTGAAGTCCCCTCATCTTCATTTCCTCAGACTACTGTAACAGATCATCACAATTGAGTAACTTAACCTGATAGAAATCTATAGTGTGGACTTCTAGAATCTAAAAGTCCAAAACTGAGGTATTAACAGTTCCATGTGCTCTCAACAGGCTCTAGGAGAGGATGCTTCTTCCTTGCCTCTCTCCTAGCTTCTGGGGATAGCTACAGATCCTTGGCATCCTTTGACTTATAGACACATCACTCCAATCTCTGCCTCCATCTGCATAGGCATGCTCTCTGTGTCTGTGTCCAAATTTCCTTCTTTTTAAGAATCTTTTTTTCTTTTATTATGCCAAAGGGAACTTGCACACACACAAGAGAGAGAGGAGAGAAAAGCACGATCTGATGGAGACTGATACACCACAACCCTTTTTTCTCCAATTCCCCATTCCATCAGGATCCTGGACAGTAACACACACATGTCCAGTGTGTAACCTGCCAGAGTCAGAGCTTGAACCTCGTTAGCATGTGGGATCCAGCTTCCTCTGCACAATGCTTAACCACCTATACCATCGGGTCAGACTCGAATTTCTTCTCTTCTTATAAGGACACCAGCCATTGGATTAGGACCCATGCTAATCCACGTTGACCTCACCTTGATTACATCTGCAGAAACATGATCTCCAGAAAGGTCACAGTCAGACGTAGGAGTTGAGGTTAGGAGTTCAACACATCCTTTGAAGACACAGTTCAACCCACAACAGTTTCCAAGTGACTTGGATGGCACTTAAAGTTTAGAACATGCTCGCTGCTATAGGAACTTGTTCTATGAAATTAATATAGAAAACACTCTATTGTCTTGACACTGAAAGTGATAGATGTGACCTTGGGTCTACTTCAATGGATGAGATCCCATTAATGGCCCTAAAGGGACCTCCACCACCATCACACAGCACCTTGACCTACCTGGTCTGATCTAGGGGGAAAGGGGTGTGGGCAGGAGATACTCTGGAGCTCTCTCTTGCACAAGCAAGAGTCCTGGAGTCGACGTTTCAGATCTGCCCACCCAGCTTTCCGGCAGGAAGCACAGGTCACTTTTCAAGAGGCAGCGTCACAGAGAACCCACATGACAACATGCATGTTATTTTCACCTTTCGATTGAAACTAGGGGTGGAGGTCTTCTTCCCTGTGCTGCAGGTTGCCTGTATGATCAGTCTCAGGCCACGGCTTTGCCCGTTGTGCAGTTTAAAGTGCACCCCTGCCATCCACAGTGATGACGACATATTCAGGGGAGGATATGAAGGCTCTGAAGTCAGGTATCCTGGCTTTGCCATTAACTGAGTGATCTTAGACAATGTATTACTCTATAAGCCTCTGTTTCTTCCTCCATAAAACGGGTACAATTAAATGAGATGTCACTGTTGTTTACACACTTACATCTGATGAACTTGACTTTTGTGGGGGAAGGGGGTGTGGGTCCCACCACTTAAGCTTATCATTCTCCACGTGGCTTTCACTTGTCACCTGACGACCTGAGGAGCCAAAATTTTTCTCTGATATCGATGAGTCAAGTGAACAGTCTGGAGGCAATGGAATGAGTTTGGAGCCTTCTTCATAAATCAAGAACCTAGATGTTTCCTTGGGGACAACAGAGAAGTAGCCTTTCCTTGGTTTACATGGTATAGTCATTTGACTCTCAGTAGCCTACTTAAAATGGTTACTTATTGAAATTTTTTATTAAATGCCTCATGAAATGTAATATATCCACACATATTTCAAAAGTAACAATGTCATTTTTTAATAAGAGAGAAGATCCTCAGAGATTTTCTCTTCTTCCCAGACCCAGTAGAATTCAATCAGCGTATTTCCAGGTCAAAAAGGAAGCTGTGTTGAAATAGAGAATTGCCGTTACGATCAAGAAGCATTGGGTTGCAAAGGCTTCAGGTTTGCTTGTTTGCTTATTTAAAATCACATGGCCAGGCATTTGTGAAATCCATATAGGATGAAAGCGGAATGGCCCCTCAGCAGTTTCCACACGGCTGCTGTGGGTGTTATTATTCTGTTGACTCACTGCATCATCAATCATAAAAATCAAAACCGACACGTCAGACAAAGGGCCAAGGTCTCCCAGAAGGCCTGCGTCCCGCTCCTTTTAACGATGCCGTCCACGTCAGGACACTGTGGGCTCCAGTATCAGAACATGAGAGGACTTAAATCATCCCTTTTCCAAGCAGAGGCATTACCTGGGCTGTTTTCCACCCACATAGCAATGACCCACTTTCAGTTGGGGCAAGATGAAAGCTGGGTTACACAACACCACAGATGTTTATTTCCCTCCTTGATGTTTGCTCAAAATAACGCACCCTTATGGAAATGAGTCTGCCCAGGGATGCCGATGTTCTACGGCCAGAGATCTGAGCTCCACCCCGGAGTAAAACCACACACGTGAAGCTCTGGAGTTGTGGAGTACTGTTGAAGATCTTTCCTGTCCCTGGCACGGAGCTGAGCACTAGGATAGGCAGACCAGGTCTATGTGTCCTCTGCCCTTCAGGTGTTTATGACAGAATGCTGAATTCACTCACATATATAGGGACTCTAAAAGTCATTGAAAAATGTATATGATTAAAAAAATCTATATGTAAGCTTCAACAAAATTATACACCAAAATAAGCTCTTACTTCAATTCCACTTTCCACAAATGTTTTGAGGGCCCTTGTGTATAGTCAACTCTCAGTTATTTTGTCCTAGAGATAAATGGTGCTGAGTGTTCCTGTAATTTTGTCACACTGGCACCACATAAATGTACCTCCTCCTTGTGTTCATCCCTGCCTCCTTTGTTTCAATCTAGTGAGCTTGACAGCTATGAGACCAAGTTTTGATTTGCTATAATCAATGTGAAGATACAAAAGGTGAATAACTCATTGGAGTAAATCCACAGAAAAGCATGTATTTTGTGTCTGCTTCATGTTGGGCTTTTTTTTTTTTTTTTTTTTTTTTTTTTTTTTTCTTAAGAGAGGTTTTCGCTAAAGGGTGAGTGCGCTCACCAGAAAGACAGAGAGGCAGAAAGTGAGAAATCACCTTCCAGGGGAATGACCACGCCACAATCCCATCTCCTCCATTCTCCTCTCAGGATCTTAGGCACGCACGCACACACACCCAGTAGAAGTTTAAGCTGCCAGATCCGATACTTGAACTGCAGTCAACTACGTGGGAGTCCAGGCCTGTAACCATTACGCCATCTACTGGTCCCTTTTATTATTTTTTTAAGACTTTTGCCATTTTAGGACATGTGTACTCTCTGGAGAGAAGTAGACATAGGGAGAGAAATGATCCCTCCCTCTTCCCCTAGGAGATGGCAACGCTGCAATCCTTTATCATCTCAGGATTTTGAGCATGCACATACACCCAGTATGTTTTTCAAGCCACAGGGTCTGGGATTCAGCACCTTAACCACCACACCACCTGGTGGTCCCATGTTAAGCTTTTTGTTTAGCCACTGGCATGCAGAGTAAACAAGGCATACAAGCTGTCAGCATTCACACACATCAGACCCAGCAGGACAATGGTGCTAAAGCATGTCTTCAGGAGCTCCAGAGAAAGAACTGAGAAAAAGGTGAGCAATCCCATGGAGGGGGGTAAAGGAAGTAAAGCGAGAACTGAGACTAGAAGAGAGATGGGGCAAGTCAAGTGAACAAGCTAGGCCAGAGTAGTCTTCAGGGCAGGGCAGGGTGATATGTACAGGAGACCCAGGACAGGCAGCAGTGTAGACTCAGGGTGAGAGGGAGCCTGGGGTAGAGATACACCTGGGAAGGCACTGTGGGCAAGATCAAAGTGGGGTTCACATGTCTCAGGAGTGTGGACTCTACCCTGAAGACAGGGATGATTTAATTCAAGGCAATAATCAAGTTTTCATTATAGAAAACTCCCTAAAGGGTGAAGGGCAAATCGGAGGAGAGTAAAAACAGAGGCATAAAGACCCAAAAGAGAGCATCCACCCAAGTCTGAAGAGATACCCCAAAGCCCTGGACTGAGGCTGTGAGGGTGGAGAGACAGTGCTCGATTCTGGAGATACCGATACGAGCTCTCAGGGTGCAGTGAGGTGACTGAGCACTCTGCGGGGCACTGAGAGTTCAAACATTATGGCCGCTGTGGCACAAGCATAACTCAACCCTTTGCAACAATTTAGGCATGTAGAAGTTTGGGGTTTGTTTCCCAGGCCAACCTGACTGTGCTGGGCCCATGATCCGGGCTGGCTAGGAATGCTAGGGGGAGGATTGTAAAGTAGTACCCTGCTGAGGATGCTGTCTCTCTCTCTCTCTAATGAAAGAAATAAAGTTAAAAGCTTACTAAACAATATTTAAGTAAGAGATAACCACATCCACGTCATTATTTTCCTGTTTTAAAAAGCTCCCAGGCATGGTGGGAGGGAGGGAGAAGTAGCTGGGATTCCAGTGCATAGTTCGCAATGCTTTCCACAGGGTGCACTTATAAATATTGTTCTCCGCTGTGCAGCTGCAGCTGCTCCTGCCGCACCTGGCTCTGTTTGTCACTATGCCTCAAACTCGCTCCATGTAGGGCCTCAGCTCCAGAGTCACTCTCTAGCTCAGCTTGCTTCTGGCTGACATGGAGCTCTCCAGGTCCCCCCTGGGCCACATGGTGGGAACGAAGCTTCTCGTTTTCCAAGGACTTGTCCTCTGCCAGCCTGGCCTTCTGGCCATCTTATCAGTCCCCTCCCTTTTCCGCATTAGAACCACTAGGCTGCGAGATGTAAGATGCTGATTGCCAAGGCTGACAGGCCCACGAGATTCTCATGCTTTGCTGAAGAGCAAAGTCTCAGTCCCAGGCAGTGGGAGTGAGGCCTACTGGTCAGGTCTATTCCTCAGCAGCGTTTCCTGGATACCTGCTGCGTGCCAGTCTTCACACCGGCATGATGTATACAGAACATTCCTGGAGGTGCAAGTGTACGAAACAAAGCAGAAGAGAGGTACCAGCAGGCAAGGGCCGGGTCCTGTGAGAAGACTCTGAAAACACAGATATCAGCCTGCAAACACAGAGCACACAGGATCTAGGGTTTTGCTTTTTCATTTGTTTGTTTAAGAGCGGGTCTCGAGTCATGAGGATTACAGACACACACCACCACACTCAGCCTTTAGGTTGGACAGCATGTCGAAACCAGGTCCTTCAAGGCTCACTTTTAATTGCTAAAATGCAATTTTCAGTGTTGAAATTTCCAGGAACATTTGGGGCCAGTTGCTAAGCCATGGGTAGTTTGAGATCAATCACAATGAGAGTATTTATACTATGGAAATCAGTGAATCCTACGAATCAAGCCGCCATCATTTTATCCACCTCAACAACTGCAGGTGAGGCTCCGCACTCCCTTCCACCCCTCCTCCTAACAATTTCTGGGACCCAAACTAGAGAATGTAGAACACAGGCCTACCTTATAATGGAGTCTGGAAAATGTATTGGATTTGGAACTTGGTGCTATGAACAGCAGAGGGATTAGAATCCAAGGTCTTAGCTTCCTGGCTCCTACTCCCAGCCATCTAGGAGTGGAGACACTCAGCTCTGTAGACACAGATGGTGGTTAAGACACAGCTGAGAAGGATAAGGCAGCTCCAACTCTGTCCCAGAGGAAACCGAGGCCAGGCAGGAGTGACTGGAGCCAGGGTATCTACTGCCTTCTATTGCACAGCTGTGCGCCTCGGGCATAGAATTTGCTAGCTCTGTGCCTCTGTTTCCTCGTTTATAAAATGGGATGCTAATATCTGCTCAAGAATTGTTCAGCCAAGGATGCAGTAGGTGAAACATTGCAACGTAGGGGAGTCCAGCTGTGGCTGCTGCTGCTTGAGGTCCTAGTATCCTAACAAGAGAAGCAGAAGAAATGTAAGGAGGACTCCTCACTGTCTTCTCTTGTCTTTCCTCTTCTCTGAAAACCCCAGATATTTTTATACCAAGACTAGAGTGGTCTTTCAGAAGCTCCTCAACCAAGAACTCTCCAAACCTGGCTGATCATTAAAAACTCCTTAGGCCATAGATTCAGACTCATGGGATAAGAATACCTTGGCAGAGTCTAGGAATGTGCACACACACACCCCTCCCCCGCCCCATTTTAATCTCAAGAGGGTATGAATGCTCACTGGAGAGAAAGAGAAACCACACCCCAAAGGGGCATGGTCACACTGCAA
>NW_006160154.1:1481183-1498214 GCF_000334495.1 Tupaia belangeri chinensis | reverse complement strand
TCCCTCATCTCTCCATCCCATCACTATTTTGAGCATGCATGGATATGTACCCAGCAACCAGGCCATGATATGAACCATGGTTAGGCATGCGGAACCCAGCTCCCTATGCACAAGGCCTACCAGCTGTACTAAGGGGCTGGCCCAAAATGTGCCTTTTTTTAGAAGCTCCCTAGGGAAGCTATTACTGACCTCAGCTGGGGAACTCCCACCCGATGGTGTGCGGGCTCCAGGTGCTGGTCACCAAGGTGGGTGGTGTCTGAAGATCTCAGATAGAGATGATCCCTTTATTTAGAGTTATTTTTTTTAATCTTGGAATCGGAAGATCTTTACAATAAACAACATGCAAGCCTCCTCACAAAGCAATGTAAACCAATAACAGGCTCCAATAATGCTATTTTTAAAAGGCTTTAAATAACTTTTTCAATGCAAAACAACCCACTTAAGCAGACTTAATTCATTTTATGGGCCAGTCCTAAAGCTGAACCACCAGTACTCCAAAAGCCATGCTGAGCCCAATGGAGCCATTTCACATGTCACCCCCACAAGGGCGACTTACTCTGTGAAGTGAAACCAATAGGTTCCACATGGTGCAGACCAAAAGGGATATTATTTGAGAGGCACTCTTCCCTCTCTTTGAGACAGCTGCTGGCATTGCCTTAATATAATTCCCTGTGTTCTTGATCGTGCCTGTTTCATGCACCAAAAAAAAAAAAAAAAAAAAAAAAAAACTTCATCTGAGCCTCTGGCTCCTAGTGAATCTGGAGATAAATTCAGCTGATGTGTTTTCCCTGATAAGTTAATGTTACAGGTTTCACAATGGTGACCTCAAATCCACATTGCGATGAGCGGCAGTTCAGCCAACCGCCAAGCTCGATAGCCCACTCGCTGCCTTTTAATTAAAATTCCAAGTTGGTGTTTTTGTTTTCAAAGGAAGGATGGAGTCCATCAAGGTCACTCGGTGCAGCCAGGCGCTGCTGGGAAGAATGCCTCGCTGCATGTTTACACTTCAGCAGCTCCTGGGAGGGCAGCACTGCCGCAGGAAGGATTTCTAACAACTTTCAGAATGGTTTCCAGATATAAATAGCCGCTACGGCATGATATATTCTAGCAAGAAAGACTGGAACAAAAGTAGGTTATAGACTGGCAGATGCCTGCCTGCCAGTGGCACTGGAGCATCAGAGACTGGGCTCTTTCCAGCTATATTTAGCATCCACATTAATGTACTGCAAACAATGCCCTTTGGAAGAGCCACATAAATCAGAGGAGGAAAGATTACAAAAATTTATGAAGCAATCACTGTGAGAAACCCCTGGGCACAATCACTGTGATAAATACCTTGTTAAGCCCCATGCCCATCCCCACCTTATGTTTCCTGTTAACACAAGGGGTCCATTACTGAGTGCTGCCGCTTCCCAAAGGAGAAGCCATCTGCATTGAGGAGTTGTGCAGCAATCTGGGCCCAATCCAACCTGACAGAACCGTCCTTAGAATTAGAGATGGAAGAGGTCGCTAAGTAAGCATGCTCCCTTCCCAGATTTAGATTTTTTCAGGGTGATCTCAATTGTTCTGTATGTGTGGTGTGTCATTTTGTTCTTTTCAAAAGCAAGAGCATGAACTACAAAAACAGAGCTATTCATGTTTACTCTTTGGCTATTTTTTTTTTTCTAACGATGGCAAAAATCAGGGAATGATCCTTTACCAGGGTCATCACATGATAAGAACTCTCATTTTAGAATGGAAGTGAAGGGATACTGCCCCAGAGGAGAACGCACCAGTTTACATGAGAGGCAATTCTTGGGCCTTTTATCAAGACATCCCATCAAAGGCAGTATATTGCCTGCGAGAAAGGCTGATAATTGCACGAGCTGAATCTGGCTCCTCCTGGGACAGTTGACTCCATAGGGGGAACCCAGTGATATAGCTAAGGGTAAACCTAATACCAGCAGCCTTTGATTACTAGCTGCATGACCTCAGGCAAAGTCCTCCAGCTCGCCCCATCTTTGTTTTCTCATCTGTGAAATGGGGATAAGAAGAGCCCCCACCAAGAGGAGTTGCTGGGAAAATAAAACAAGAAAAATGCAAGTCAAACCACTTATTGGAGTACCCGTTACAAAATTAATACTCAAGAGATACTAGCTATTACAAGTCAAACATCCCTAATCCAAAAACACCGAATTCTAAATGCTCCAAAATCCTAAACTTTTCGAGCACTGACATGACTCTACAAGTAGAAAATTACACACCTGACTTCGTGCGATAGGTCATAGTCAAAATATCAATACAAAAATATTGTATAAAATTACCTTCAGGCTATGTGTATAAGTGTATATGAAATGTGAATTCATGCTTAGACTTGGGTCTCCTCCCCCAAATACCTCATTATATATATGCAAATATTCCAAAGTCCAAAAACAGCTAAAATAAAAACTACTTCTGATTTTAAACATTTCAGATAAATGATTCCCTAAAGGGACAACAGAGCAATAAAAAAAAAAAGGGGGGGGAGATTTTTAAGAAGTTGATTTCTGGGAGCCAGCAGATGGCCCAGTGGTTAAGGTGCTGGACTCCCACATGGCCGACTGTGATTGGAGTCCTGAACCTGGGGGCTTAAAGATCATGCCAATGCATGTGGTTTGAGCCCAGAATCCCAAGAGGAGATGGAGGAGAAAGAATTGTGGCATAACCATCTCCCCTGGCGAGTGATTTCTCATTTTCTCTGTCTCTTGCAAGCACATGCACCCTATAGCAGAAAAAAAAAAAAAAAAAAAGATGTTGACTTCTGAACTCTGCCTGCATCTCCCCAAAGCCAAGAGAAGTTTCAGGGTAGATGGAGAGGAGAACTGTCCTACCAGAGTGCCATTGCAAGGACCATTCATTTCTTCAAATAAGAATTGAGTGCATTGAGTATTCTGGACATTAAGTATTCTATGAGTGGGCATCATATCTTTGCTATCATCTTCACTCATACACAATGGGATTAAGAATTCTGACCTATAGTCAAAGATTATAATAAAATAAATCTAATCTGCTAACTGGTGACATTCACACAGCTCTTTTTCCTGTATTACGATGACAATGTGGATATCACTTGTGATACACCATTTTCAGAAATAAACTGAGTCATAGAAAATGTTAGTATAATTGGACAAAGCAAAGACCTTTCATAGAGTGAGTAATACAAATTCATAGTAAGTTATTTTTGCCTTAAAACTTTGGTGTCTCCTAACCACTTCAGAGTACTCTTAGCGTAAGATGTAACTGGTGAACAGAACAGTGCTAAAAAAATAACTGTGAGAAAAAGTCTTTTCCTGATCATAGGTATGATTGTAACCTAATAATGCTAGGATCTAAGCAGTAGAGAACAAAGAGGTACCTCAACTGTCCCCTAAGGGCAATGGATGTGGCTATGAAAAGAACAAGGATGATGGGATGATAGAGACTGCCTTCAAATCTTAACCCTTCGGCTTTGTTAATGTGTGAATCACTCTGAGCAAACTGCTTAACCTTTGTAAACTTTAGTTTCTTTATCTGTGAAAATGCAAATAATGAGGCCTAACTCCAAGGGTTTTGTGAGGATTATCTTGGCACTTAATAAATGTGGGACACAGGCAAGAGCTTGAGGAGTTTAGAGAAAGGTATGCACTGCCCTCCTCCTCTGCACCCCAATATCTTTATTCAGATGAATTCTGATTACTAAGAACATCAAAGCAGTGTTTCAATCATACTCCTGGCCTTACCACCCTACTGAAACTCTGCAAGACCTTCTAATCTCTAAAGCAAGTGGCCTTTGGCCGCAATTCATTTTCCTTCCTCTCTTTGCAACATTTAACACTGGAGGCTTTCCATCTGAAGATCCTTTTCTCTTTTGGTTTTTATGGTATTACACAGCTCTGGGGTTTCTCCTACCTCTTTAATGCTTTCCCTCCAAGTGTACACTATGGGCTCCACTTGTCCTTCTAGCTCATAATTATGCAATGCTCCAATGTTTCTAGACCTCTCTTTTCTTTCTATTCTCTTCCCTTCACCAGTTTCGTTCATTTCAATGACTTTGATTCTCTCTTCCTAAAATTATGACTCCAAAAGTCTTTACCTTTGTTACTGACACCAAATCCTAGCACAGGGGGTCGAATTCTCAAATACCTACAGGGGTCAGGCAGGTGATATAAATAACTAGAACAGGCTGGACTGGAGGATAATAGGGAGGTAAGAACTGTAGCAAAGTGGAGCTCATTCTTGAGACAACTATACGTATTGTGATCATGTAGGAATGAGGGCCTGGTGACTTCAATAAATATTTTTCAAGGAGACGTCAGAATACAGATTTTAATAAGTAATAAATCTGCAGCTAAATTTTAAATATTATGCAGGTCAACCCTACGCAAGGCAAACAAATGATACCTGGGAGCCAAATGTGATTCATGAGTAATTAATTTGCCTTATCTTTCTACACTCACAAGTCCAACTACCATTCTTTTTTTGCATTATTTGAAAGTCTTGCTGTAACCTCAAATTTAACATATTCAAACCCACCATATTCTCCAATAGCTCAGTTCTCACTGGTGTCACACTTCTAATATTGCTAATCCCATCCTTCCATGCACCCAGGTTTGAAACCTCTACACTACCTTCAGTTTCTTCACTTTTGTTCTTCACTGACCAGCTCTACTCTTGCATTATCTTTTCACTGAATTTTGAATCTGTATCATCCATTGTAATTTCATTGACCCCATTAATTCTCCAGTGCAGTGTTACAGTCATCCTACTGGTCTTCCGGTTACCTCTTTCCTGCCTGCCTATATTAACCCATCTGCATACCTACTGATCAATAACCTTCCTAAGACACTCTTTTACACAAACTCCCCTACTCAAAATCATCACCCTAAAATTTAGTGTATCTCCTTCTCCACCTGGCATTCAAGGCCCTCCCTAATCTAAACAGACCCTACCAGTTGTCCCTTAATACACATTCTCACCTTCTTCTATGGTAATAAGACCTCCAATAGCAGACATGGATATTAAAAATATTAAGCATATTTCCCAGGCCCTCCTACAGCTAGATGTGATCATGCTCTAAGTTCTAATCAGTGGAATAAACGAAGTTCTATTCTGTATACAGTAGATTCTGTATACTTCTCCAAGAGAAAGGACACATATGCCCTTTACTCTCCTTCTTTATCTCTTTCTCCATCCTTATATCTAGAATATGATTGTATTAGTCAGAGTTCTCTGGAGAAATTGGTTCCGAGTGAATATGGAGTCCAAAAAGTCCCAAACTGTCTGCAAGCTGGAGACCAAAGAAAGCTGGTGGCAAAATTTAGCCTGAATCCAAAGGTCTGAGAATCAGGGAACTGATGCTTTAACCCCCACTCTAAGTCCAAGGGACTAAGATGGGATGAGGGAATCTCGATATAAGTCTTGGATTCCAAAGGACAGAGAACTAGGCATTCCAGTGTCCAACGGAAGGAGAAAATGGATGTCCCAACCATGAAGAGAAAAAGAAAATGCTCCCTTCCTCTGACTTTTTGTTCTTTATGAGCCCTCAGCAGACTGGATGATGCCTACTCACCCTTATGAGGGTGGATTTTCTTTACTCAGGCTACTGATAAAGATGCTAATCTCTTCCAGAGACACCCTAATGGTCACATCCAGAAATAATGTTTTACCAGCTATCTGGGCATCCATTAGCCCTGTCAAGGTGCTAAAGTTAACCATCACAATAATGCTGCAATCGTGGGGACTGTCACCTTCTTTAGTTGCTCTAACACTGTAGAGAAAAAGGGTAGAAGTAACCTGGATCTCTGAGATAATGGAGTATCATTCCAGCCCTGGGCCTACTAGATTTTACATATTTATATCTTAAGGCATGGTTACTTTTGATGTTCTGTCACTCTTAGCAAAACCTCATGCTCTCTGATACAGATCCCACCTAACATACCTCTTCTGACTCCATTGATCATGTTCTATCTTTGATTCAAACTAACTGATCAGTTTTGTTCCAATATGCATCTATTTCCTTGCCTCTTCGTCTCTTCTCATGATACATCTGGATTCATATTCTCACATTGAAATTGTTTTTTTTTTTTTTAGAGGTTTTTGCTATAAGGCATGTGCACTCGCCAGACAGACAGAAAGAGACAGAGAGACAGAAAGAAATAAATCACCCCCCAGGGGGGATGGCCACGTTGCAATCCCTTATTCTCCATTCTCCTCTCGGGATCTTGGGCATGCATGCACAAGCACCAGGTGTGAGTTTTAAGGCACTGGGTCCGGGACACAAACTGCAGTCAACTACATGGGAGTCCAGCGCCATAGCCATTACGCTAACTGCTGGTCCCTTCACATTGAAATTCTATCCTTCTCTTAAAACCCATCCCAAATCTCATGTTTTGCTTCCATAGAATCTTTCTTCATCTCCACAATAACACATGTTCTCTCTCTCCCTTTCTTTCTCTTTCTCTCTAAACACCAGCACCCCATTTTGTCTGTACTTCTTTTATCTTAGCCCATACTCATACACATATGGTGCTAGCATTATGCCCCAAAATTTTGGGTCCTGTGCATATCGAATAGAGTGGGTCTGTGATACAATTTGCTTAATTTAAATGAGAAAAATCACCCATAAGAGAACAAAAAGTGGCTGAGGAGTGTGTAGACAGGGCATTCCCAATAGGAACAAGGGTGGTAAGAGAGAGGGAGGTGTTATAAGTAGGCTTTGTGTACATTCGTGAACAGGATGTACCAGTGAGCGGAGCCATCTCCACGTCACTTCTTTGTGCCACGTTATCTCCAGAACCTAGAAACCAAACAATTACATTGGATCACCACATTTTGCCCATGGCTCTCACTCTGCCTGGCTCCTTCCTGGGCAAGGACAGCCCTGACACTAACCATTGGATAAGTAGTTAGTGAATGGAACATTTTGACTTTATATTTGGTCCAATACACATTTTACACCTTTTTCTTTTTAATTGTCAGAGAAAGCATGTATTCGCCAGAGGGAGACAAAGGAGTGGGGAAAAGCACCCACCGATGCAGTGTGGTCACACGGCAATCCCGTTCCCTCCATTTCTCCATCCTGTTGGGATTTGGGGCAAGTAAATATATGTGCCCACTATATTTTTCAAGTTACTAGGGTGGGAATTCAAACAGTGGTCAGCCATATAGGATCTAGCTCTCTTAACCACTAGGCTACAGAGTCAGTCCTACATTTTAAAACTTTTGACTTGGGTATAACTTCCAGTGCACCGTAAGATCCACACATCCTTCCAGATTTTTCTCTTGGAACCTGCTCTGAATGACAGTAAGAATAGCTTGGCTTGGCAGAAGGTCCAGGTTAGGATTACATGACATATGGCCCTGTTGGATGCAAGCCACACTGTTAGATTATCCAGGGGGCTGGTCTCAGTGTCCTGAGCTGCTTACCTGAGAACCCCATTACCTCTCTCACCAGAGGCCTTTGACAAAAGATGACATTTGAATATAAATAGCAAAGAAAGGAGTTGGGAAAGAAGACAGAAATGCTCTCTCTGGGCTCCAAGCTACTCTGGGCTGAGTCTTGCCAGGGAGTCAGATGATCATTTCCGAATGTCTCTCCCAAGTGACATATGTTCTCTCAGAAACCACAAAGCTCCTCCGCGGCTGGGCAGAAGGTTCGCACCATCTCAGTAAACAGAGGCTTTTTGCTCCGGCCTCTGTCCTCCCAACTGCATGTCTTCAGATTTTCTAGACATGGGTTAGTGCTAAGGGTGACCGCACACTGGACGAAAGGAGAGTTGTCGTGTCAGAGGCTGGATATGGCACTAAGGAGGGGGATGAGCATGGGAGAAGGGGAGAACGAAAGGGAGTGGATCTCTACTGGTTAAAAAACAAGCTTCCTCATAAGGCACCTTGGGTCAGCCTGCCCAAGGCCCCCTCCTTTCTCGAAGCCTCTGATCCTGCTGTCACCACAGACACAGAGAGCATTTTTTCAGGCACTTTCAAAGGAATTAATACAGACAAAGACCTTGGCTTAGACCTTGGGTTTGTTGTTTTTTAACCAGCCCTCTGCTTTTACTATTTTTTCTGTTTTCTTTATATGTGTTTCTTTTACCTTATTCTTTATTTTTATTAACTTACTTCATCGTCTACTTTTTAAAAATGAAGACAAGAGCCTGCTTAAACGTCAAACACTGTAAGATAGCACCTTAGATCTGCAGTCTGCAAACGTTTTCTGTAAAGGGTCTAATAGTAAATATTTCTAGACCTTGCAAGTCTCTGTCACAACTGCCCTGTGGTTGCAGTACATAGACCAGACACATGTCTGATTTCCAATAAAACTTTATTTTAAAAAACCGTGTGGGCTGTAGTTTTCCAACCTCTGCCTTAGATCAAGGACCAACACTGATCCAAGAGTACTTCCAAAAAAATCTGTGAGGAAAACAAACACATACACAGAAAAAAAAAAAATTCTTTTTGAGTTTATTTTGGTACCAAAAAAAAAATGACATCTATGCAGAGTTTTTCACAATATGCATCTTTCTGTGAACTTTTTAAAGACCCCCTCTCATATGAAGAACTCAAGAAAAAACAGTTCCAGAAAGAGACAAGTGGGAGAACTAATCTCATCACCCTTTCAGGTAGACACCCATTTCTATTCCTAACCTTCCAGTTCCTGGAGCTATGACCATAAAAACCTCTTTGCTCTCATCTGAGTCTCTTAATAACCGTATTTTTTTTTTTAGTCTTAAATAATAACTCAGAAACCCTGCTACATAGTCCATGGACTGAGCCTCGTTCGTTTTTATCCAGCACCAGCATCGACCCTCCCCTCATCCCAGCTTTCATCTCCACCCAACATCAGATCAGACCATGAGTTTTAATCTCTAGATAAAATGTTACTAGGATGCCAACAAAATTTACCCATGGTGTCACAAAAGAGGAGGTGATATGTAAGCTGGGTCTTTGCCAGGCAAGAGAGAAAAAAAGTACATTCCAAGTAAAGAAAAGAAAAGATGTGACTAAGTAAAAAAAAGTGACATGATCAGATTTTGATAGAAAAGTAAATTGCTTCCATGTGGAAGGGTAGAAAAGGGCAGCACCTGAAGCAAGGAGACAAACAGTAGGGTATTATTAGAGTCTGCGCAGATTAGGACAGAGATCTCAAGACCCCAGTGAAGACAGAAGGAGGAGATTGGGAAGCCATTTCACACATGATCAGTTTCTACTATACTCCTGAAAGAACTGATTAGCTGAACAGAGGCAGTAGGACAGAGAATAAGAATTGGTTAGAGTAGAGCCAGCAGGTGGTGTGATGTTTAAGGCACTGGATCCCACATGGCCACTGCGGTTCAAGTCCCAGACCTGGCAGCTTAAAGTCACATTGGGTGTGTGTGTACATGTGCCCAAAAACCCCAAGAGGAAAATGGAGGAAAAGGGATTGCAGCATGGCCATCACCTCAGGGGGGTAATTTCTCACTTTCCCTCTTACATCTCTCTGCCTCTATCCAGTAAGTGCACACAGCCTAAGGCAAAAAACCTAAAAAAAAGATTTTTTTTTTAAAAAGTTGGTTACAGTGAAGAATAAATTAGACATATGGTTAGATAATATTTTGGTTAGGACTAGATAAGATTTTGACTAGGATTAAAGCCATCACTGGTTTACTTCCTATTTCAACACATGATTCAAAAAATTCTCATAATCTATCATCATTCACTAATCCTAAAACATTACTGTTTACATTTTAATATCTCTAAATTTAAAAAGTATCTTACAAATATTTGAGTGTGTCTTAATTTAATTGGTAGTATATTTAATTTTATTTCATAATAATTTTATTTCATAATTTAATTTAATTTCATAATAATGGCAGTATATTAAATAATTGTAGATCTTCTAATCAATGACTTCTTGTATTTTATGAAATATGGTGAATATGTTCAAAACACAATAGAAAATCAAAGAGTCACATTAGTTTGGAGATAACAAAACCATCATTGATATATATCATTGGCTAATTATATTTATAAATCCTATTTTTAATGTAATATTTTTCTTTGTTCATGATTAAACATGTGTATATGCTTGAGAGAGAGAGAAAGACCTTCCACAGGATCTGGTCATACATCAGCTCCTTCCTCTAGTCCCCAGTTCATCAGATCTTGAGCACTCGCACATGTACCCAGCGTGTCTCAGGCTGACCAGATCAGGGACTTGAACCATGGTCACCATGTGGGATCTGGTTTCTCCTGAACAGTGCATCATCACTGTGCCATAAAGCCAGCTGAAATCCTGTTTTTCTTTTTTAAGTTTTTTTTTTTTTCTTGAGAGACAATCAGTCATCTTCAACATGGTCTCACACCAAGATCTCCTTCTTCTCAACCAAGCAGGATCACAGGCACACTTATGTGCCCAGCATGTACAGACTGACCTGATCTTGCATGTGGCTCCAGCATGGCAGAGCAGTCACTGCTACACCACTAGAGCTGGAATGAAAATCTTATATCTGGGGACCAACAATGGCATAATGGTTATGTCACTGGAATCCCATGTAGTCGACCACAGTTTGAGTCCCAAACCAGGTGGCTTAAAACTCATGCCAAGCACATGGGTGTGTCTGCCCAAAATCCCAAGAGGAGAATGGAGGAGAAGGAATTGCAGGGAAGACATACTCCCTGGTGGTGGTGGTGGTGGGGGGGGGTGGAGAAAGAAAGAAAGAAAGAAAGAAAGAAAGAAAGAAAGAAAGAAAGAAAGAAAGAAAGAAAGAAAGAGAAAGAAAGGAAGGAAGGAAGAAAGGAAGAAGAAAGAAAGGAAGGAAGAAAGAAAGAAAGAAAGAAAGAAAGAAAGAAAGAAAGAAAGAAAGAAAGAAAAACAAAAAAGAAAGAAAGAAAGAAGAAAGAAAGAGAGAGTTTATATTTTTAAGGAAACGCTTAGAGACTGTGAAGTACTTCCTTAAAAGAAAGCTAATCGAACTCACTTTTGTAGTCAGTACACCGTGTTATCTGGGAATCACAGAGGGCTATGTAATTAATTTGCTGGTGTTTAAACTACAGCATGGAAGAACACATAAAATTACAGAATAAAAATCAAGGTGGATTCTGCAAAAACTGAGAATGAAGTTCTTGAAAAGAAAACATAAGAAACGTAACAAAAGATAGAGGGATAAAAATACAGTAGCAAGAGTTATGGAAATTTAGTTCAGGAATTTAACAAGCAGGTGAATTCAGTAAACAAAATAGCTATTTTTAAAACAACTTGTGACTCATTACCAACCTACTCTATGATTTGAGTTCATTCAAATAGGCCTTTTGTTGTTCAAACTGGACCATGTGAGTACCTAATAAACAGAGTGTCATGTGAATATGTTAATTGCCTAAGTCCAGAAGAGGACTAGAAATCCTACAAGGTGCTTAAGGATAAGAAACTAAAAGTCTCTGACAAAGAATTCTGTTTTCCTGATTTACATCTACATAAATGTAACCTGCCTAGAATCTCTCACTAAGATCTTGCCTCTCCAACCTATGCTTCATACCTCTGCCACACTGATTCTTCTTAAGTACAATTTTCACAACACTGTTGTACTCCAGAACACTTAAGGGCTTTCTGTTAGCTCTTAACTATCATCCAGAAGTTTCTGCCTTACCAGTAAGGACCCCAATCCGGTCTACATGGCTGACGCTAATTCCCGCTCTCCTTTCCTGTGACCTCTGCCACCAAAGGTTGATCTCAGTTCAACCTCTATGACTTTTCTAAGATACTTTTCTCCCAAACTGAAATACTCCCTTTAAAACTACTGTCCATCCAGGTCCATTGCTTCATAGAGTCTTCTACAGTCAAGAGGCAAGTCAAAGTGCCTGCCACACTCAGAGCTCCCCTGGAGAAGAAACTGTTTTGACCTCAACAGAAGGAACACAACTATCCCAACAGGCTCTTTCTGCACAGGTGACCATGCTCCATATGACTGAAATCCTTCAGCCGTATCTCACTGGATTATGATGGACTCCTAACCGAGGCTGGCAGTCAGTATGTGTACTGGGACTAACGAGTTTTCCAGGTGTAAAAGTTCTGCTTAAATAAGGACAATGAGGTATAGCCAGACCAATGAGGTCTCCTCTCTTGGAAATCTCTGCAGAAGTACAGACAGGGAATAGGAGCAGGAGTGAAAACACCAGCAAGTAGTTAAGTTACATTAACAATAGAGCCTTGGGGGAAGGAGCCAGGATTCCTGCTTCTGCCAGGCCACAAGATTACCCTGTCACTAGAGCACCTTTGGATCTGGTACAACTTGCCAAGCCCAGTTTCCATGGGGCCAGGTCTAACTCTGTTTCTATTTTCCCTAAGAACCCTGTCTGTAGGACTTTTCCTGGGAGCTTATAAAGTCTAATGCCTGACTGAAGTTCCTATTTCCCAAGCATATCCATACAGTGCCTAAAGGAACCTGAATAAGTGTTAGTTCCATGAAACAACAAACTGAGTACACATACTAGCCTTCACAGTCCCTGTTCCCTGAACATCTGTAGTACTTCTGGTCTCAATTGTGCAACTTGACACTTGCTCATAATGTCTTCTATAGGTCACTAATTTTGCTTATGCTTTAGTTTTGTTTTCCAACAGATCATACACTTTCTCAAGTCAAATCTCATGGCTTATGTTTCTCTTTTATCTCTCATACCCTGATGACCTTGAAGAAATTATTAACTTCTCCAAGCATCTGTAATAATTGTACCTATTTTTCAGGCTAATTGTAAAGAATCCACGAGAATATGTCTGTAAAGTGATTGGCATAGTACCTGACGGAGTAATAAGTAAGGACAAGTGTAGTGATGATAAATAGTAATGATGGTGGTGATAATGGTGGTACTTATGGTTGATAGTGTTTGTGGTGGTGGTGATGATGGTGATGGTGATGGTGGTGATAGTGGTGATGGTGATAATGGTAGTGTGATGATAGTGACAGTGGTCGTGGTGGTGGTGATGGTGATGGTAGTGGTGGTGAGGGTGATGGTGGTGGTGGTTCTGATGGTGGTGAGAGTGGTGGTATGGTGGTAGTGATAGTGTTTGTGGTGGTGGTGATGGTGATGTGGTGATAGTGGTGATGGTGATGATGGTAGTGACAGTGGTCATGGTGGTGGTGATGGTGGTGATGGTAGTGGTGGTGATGGTGGTGGTAGTTCTGATGGTGGTGAGAGTGGTGGTATGATGGTAGTGATAGTGTTTGTGGTGGTGGTGATGGTGATAGTGGTGATGGTGATAATGGTAGTGTGATGGTAGTGACAGTGGTTGTGGTGGTGATGATGGTGGTGACGGTGGTGGTGGTGATGTTGGTGATGGTGTCGTGATGGTGGTGATTCTGGTGGTGATAATGATGGTAGTATTCATCATATACAATTCTGAGATAATAGTAGATAATTCAGCAAATATTTATTGACCTGTGAGTTATCTGGAAAACTATATACTACCTGAGTTATAAAGGAAAAGAAGTAGAGATAAGAAGTGAAGACCTAATGTATAAATCACCTGTTGGTTATCAAATTGTGCAGGATATATTATCTTATTCATATGTCACAACAACTCATTTGCAGAAATTCTTATTCAAATATGAGAAAAATTAAGATCAAATATCTTAAATGCTTTGCTCAATTTTACAAAACTAAAAATAACAAAATACCTGAGTTTAAGATCTGCCTGAGTCCAGTAACAGTACCTTTTCCACTACACCACATGGCTGTACATATAAACCTACAAAGAATTAGTGGATAGACAGAGGGGAAGCTCAGCAATGTCTTTTTCAAAACATTACAACAGTAATGGTTTCAAAGTACAAACTTTATTTTTCTCAGAAGAGACCATATTTTTGCACACTAAATACACTATTTGTATGCTAATCTCTCCTGCCAAACTTCATTTTCTGTATGCACCTGATCCAGGTTTACATAAGATTAAGGGTAATAAAGTTGAATTACTCAATTTCAACCTTGACATAAAAAGAGGAGGCACCGTAACAGTGAGGTGACAAGGAGTGGCACTAGCACTGAGTTGGCAAGCAGCCATGAAGATGCACATGAAGGGGAGTTCCCTTTAGAAAACTCTTTAGGTATTAACTAATTCTATTCCCCAGAATTAAATTATTTTAAAAATACCTTCGCTGCGGGGGTCTTTCATGCTGAGCTTTGCATTCCGATTCTAGTTTAGGTAACTCCGAAATCTACTTTCTGACCAATGGAGTTGAGAGAAAAAGGGAGTTCTAACATTTTTTTGAACGTCACTACACCCAGAAATTTAACATTTAACCTTCACTCACTTGTTTAAAGATTGCAGTAATTCTCTGAGTTTTCATATTTTCTCAGGTTGAGAAAATAAAGCTCAAATAGTACTTGTCATGATTCCTCAGTGAATAAATGCTAAAACTGAACTCCATCCCAGCACTCTCAAGAACACGCTCAGAGAGCTGCTAGTGCCTCAGGGCTCATGGCAGGGCTTTGCTGTCACAGCCCACTTCTTATCCCCCCTACCCACCCCATTAGAAGCACTGCTTCCTTCAGACCAGTAGATGGTGTAATGGTTATGTTGCTAGACTCCCATGTAGTCGACCACAGTTTGAGTACCAGATCTGGTGGCTTAAAGCTCATGCCAGGTGCATATGCGTGCATGCCCAAAATCTCATGAGGAAATGGGACTGCATGGCCACCCCTCCTCGGGGTGCTTTCTCACTTTCTGTCCCTCCATCTCTCTGTCCCTCTAGTAAGCACATACTCCCCGTAGCAAAAATCTCTTTCTCTAAGATAAGAAGAAGCAAAAGAAAAGAAGACGAGGGGGAGGAGAACAAGAAGAAGAGGAAGAAGAGAAGGAGAAAAGAAAAATTGTTTCCTGGGAGCCAGGTAGTGGTGCAATGGTAATTCAACTGGACTCACATAAGAAGGTTCTAGGTTTGTGTCCAGAGACCTTCCTGGGCACACATGTGTTCATGATCTGAGGCTGGCTGAGCCTGCAAGTGGTATGAGGACCCTGTTAAAGATGCCTGTTTCTCTCTCTCTCTCTCTCTCTCTCTCTCTCTCTCCTTGTCTCTCTCTGTCTCCCTCTCTCATACAAGAAATTTTTAAAAATAAAATCGTTTCAGTCAATTTACATATGAATGGTATCGTCACAAAATGCTGAGCTCAAGCAAAACTGTACAAAAAGGCATCAGGTGTTGATAAATCATAATTCATCCTAGTGCTGTTGTCCTTGTTACTGCTTTCCTCTTTCTCATTCTCATAAAAGAAATACATAAATTTAAAAAGGAAAAGAAGCACTGGCTTCTGAGAGAGCAAACGACTGGTGGCCAAGCTGCCTTGGACTCAAACCAGCTGTGCAACCTCCAGATCTGTGCCACCTCTAGCTCTGTGCCACCTTTAGCTGAGTAACTTCCAGATCCATCTCTGAACCTCAGTCCTCAATCTGTTTAACAGAATTATTATTAGAAATAAATAGAAGACTCAGGACCAGCAGACGGCATAATGGTTACATCGCTGGACTCCCATGTAGTCAACTGTGTTTCAAGTCCCAGATCTGGCGGCTTAAACTCATGCCAGGTGCATGTGAGTGTATTCCTAAAGTCCTAAGAGGAGAATGGAGGAGAAGGGATTGATTGCAGTGTGGCCATCTCCCCTGGCAGGGGATGGAGGAGTGGAGATTTCTCACTTTCTGTCTCTCTGGAGAGTGCACACACCCTGTATCAAAAAATCTCTCTATAAATATAAACAAGAAGAAGAAGAAGAAAGAAAAGAAGAATCTATAAATAATTAATATAATCTATAAATCAGCACACAGCCTTGCACATAGTCAGCACTTTACACAAAAAGTTACTGTTATTCTTATTAATGATGCCACTAGATCTGCTCTACAGGTCTCGGCTTTCAGTGCTTGTCCTCTGATTCTCTCTGCTGATCCCTGACAAACGGCTAAGAGCTATAGTAACTAACCCATTGCAGAAATACCACAGCCAGTTCTATGCATCGAGCAACTGCTCCAGCTATGTGAAAGAGCTGGCAGGGTGATGGTGAAAAGAAAATTAGATATGAGTTAGTAAAGCTGATACAGCAGCAAAAAGGCTAATGTAGTTTTGGGCTTTGTTCCCAATGGTTTCATCAGCAGAGAACAGAGGTGAGAGTCCCTTTTTAATAGCCTTTCTCAAACCCCACCTGGAAAATTACATTAAATTCCGGGCACTTCAATACCATAAAGATGTAGAAAAGCTGAAGGGAGTTCAGAGAAGAGTAATAAAAATGATGGGGAGGTTGGGAGACTTGATTTACTAGGAAAGATTAAAATAACTAACTATGTACAGCACGTCTGGTGGTGACTGCTGAGGAGCAGGGGGGAGACCTAGCAGCCTATAAATAATGGGGACATGTAAACACCCGGGGGAAGAGTTATTTAGCATGGTACAAGGAGGCACAACCCAGGAATGAGGGAAGATGAAGAAAAGACAATTTATGAAAAACAGTGGGAAAGTCGTGTTATTGTTGGTTTTCTTTTTTTTTTTTTTAAGACAGCACAAAAGAGAAATCAAAGATACCAAGGAGTAACATTTCAGTTCCAGCAAGAGGAAATCCTAATTTTCTAAATCAAGCAGGTCTCCAGTCTCTGCCCGCCTACTACCACAACCTCTGTAACACTTTATTGCCATTCCTTCCCACGACATTATAAACTCAGCAAGAGCAGAAATGCATCAGTTTTGCTCAGCATTGAGACCCCAGCACTTAATACAATTCCCAGTTCATTGTTCTTAAATATTGGGCTGAAAGAGAAACCGAATGAATGACAAGTTCTCAAAGCACTAGAATGAAATAAAGTGTTTCTTTCCAAAATAAGATGTAATATTGGTCATTTTAAAGCACCAAAGATCGGGACCAGTAGATGGCATAATGGTTAAGTCGCTGGACTCCCACATGGTCGACCTTAGTTCAAGCCCCAGACACAGTGGCTTCAAACTCATGCCATGCACATTTGTATATGTATGTGTACCCAAAATTCCAAGAGGAGAATGGAGGAAAAGGGATTGAGGCATGGCCATC
>NW_006160154.1:1424555-1466276 GCF_000334495.1 Tupaia belangeri chinensis | reverse complement strand
GTTGATAGTGGTGATGGTGATGATGGTAGTGACAGTGGTCATGGTGGTGGTGATGGTGGTGATGGTAGTGGTGGTGATGGTGGTGGTAGTTCTGATGGTGGTGAGAGTGGTGGTATGATGGTAGTGATAGTGTTTGTGGTGGTGGTGATGGTGATAGTGGTGATGGTGATAATGGTAGTGTGATGGTAGTGACAGTGGTTGTGGTGGTGATGATGGTGGTGACGGTGGTGGTGGTGATGTTGGTGATGGTGTCGTGATGGTGGTGATTCTGGTGGTGATAATGATGGTAGTATTCATCATATACAATTCTGAGATAATAGTAGATAATTCAGCAAATATTTATTGACCTGTGAGTTATCTGGAAAACTATATACTACCTGAGTTATAAAGGAAAAGAAGTAGAGATAAGAAGTGAAGACCTAATGTATAAATCACCTGTTGGTTATCAAATTGTGCAGGATATATTATCTTATTCATATGTCACAACAACTCATTTGCAGAAATTCTTATTCAAATATGAGAAAAATTAAGATCAAATATCTTAAATGCTTTGCTCAATTTTACAAAACTAAAAATAACAAAATACCTGAGTTTAAGATCTGCCTGAGTCCAGTAACAGTACCTTTTCCACTACACCACATGGCTGTACATATAAACCTACAAAGAATTAGTGGATAGACAGAGGGGAAGCTCAGCAATGTCTTTTTCAAAACATTACAACAGTAATGGTTTCAAAGTACAAACTTTATTTTTCTCAGAAGAGACCATATTTTTGCACACTAAATACACTATTTGTATGCTAATCTCTCCTGCCAAACTTCATTTTCTGTATGCACCTGATCCAGGTTTACATAAGATTAAGGGTAATAAAGTTGAATTACTCAATTTCAACCTTGACATAAAAAGAGGAGGCACCGTAACAGTGAGGTGACAAGGAGTGGCACTAGCACTGAGTTGGCAAGCAGCCATGAAGATGCACATGAAGGGGAGTTCCCTTTAGAAAACTCTTTAGGTATTAACTAATTCTATTCCCCAGAATTAAATTATTTTAAAAATACCTTCGCTGCGGGGGTCTTTCATGCTGAGCTTTGCATTCCGATTCTAGTTTAGGTAACTCCGAAATCTACTTTCTGACCAATGGAGTTGAGAGAAAAAGGGAGTTCTAACATTTTTTTGAACGTCACTACACCCAGAAATTTAACATTTAACCTTCACTCACTTGTTTAAAGATTGCAGTAATTCTCTGAGTTTTCATATTTTCTCAGGTTGAGAAAATAAAGCTCAAATAGTACTTGTCATGATTCCTCAGTGAATAAATGCTAAAACTGAACTCCATCCCAGCACTCTCAAGAACACGCTCAGAGAGCTGCTAGTGCCTCAGGGCTCATGGCAGGGCTTTGCTGTCACAGCCCACTTCTTATCCCCCCTACCCACCCCATTAGAAGCACTGCTTCCTTCAGACCAGTAGATGGTGTAATGGTTATGTTGCTAGACTCCCATGTAGTCGACCACAGTTTGAGTACCAGATCTGGTGGCTTAAAGCTCATGCCAGGTGCATATGCGTGCATGCCCAAAATCTCATGAGGAAATGGGACTGCATGGCCACCCCTCCTCGGGGTGCTTTCTCACTTTCTGTCCCTCCATCTCTCTGTCCCTCTAGTAAGCACATACTCCCCGTAGCAAAAATCTCTTTCTCTAAGATAAGAAGAAGCAAAAGAAAAGAAGACGAGGGGGAGGAGAACAAGAAGAAGAGGAAGAAGAGAAGGAGAAAAGAAAAATTGTTTCCTGGGAGCCAGGTAGTGGTGCAATGGTAATTCAACTGGACTCACATAAGAAGGTTCTAGGTTTGTGTCCAGAGACCTTCCTGGGCACACATGTGTTCATGATCTGAGGCTGGCTGAGCCTGCAAGTGGTATGAGGACCCTGTTAAAGATGCCTGTTTCTCTCTCTCTCTCTCTCTCTCTCTCTCTCTCTCCTTGTCTCTCTCTGTCTCCCTCTCTCATACAAGAAATTTTTAAAAATAAAATCGTTTCAGTCAATTTACATATGAATGGTATCGTCACAAAATGCTGAGCTCAAGCAAAACTGTACAAAAAGGCATCAGGTGTTGATAAATCATAATTCATCCTAGTGCTGTTGTCCTTGTTACTGCTTTCCTCTTTCTCATTCTCATAAAAGAAATACATAAATTTAAAAAGGAAAAGAAGCACTGGCTTCTGAGAGAGCAAACGACTGGTGGCCAAGCTGCCTTGGACTCAAACCAGCTGTGCAACCTCCAGATCTGTGCCACCTCTAGCTCTGTGCCACCTTTAGCTGAGTAACTTCCAGATCCATCTCTGAACCTCAGTCCTCAATCTGTTTAACAGAATTATTATTAGAAATAAATAGAAGACTCAGGACCAGCAGACGGCATAATGGTTACATCGCTGGACTCCCATGTAGTCAACTGTGTTTCAAGTCCCAGATCTGGCGGCTTAAACTCATGCCAGGTGCATGTGAGTGTATTCCTAAAGTCCTAAGAGGAGAATGGAGGAGAAGGGATTGATTGCAGTGTGGCCATCTCCCCTGGCAGGGGATGGAGGAGTGGAGATTTCTCACTTTCTGTCTCTCTGGAGAGTGCACACACCCTGTATCAAAAAATCTCTCTATAAATATAAACAAGAAGAAGAAGAAGAAAGAAAAGAAGAATCTATAAATAATTAATATAATCTATAAATCAGCACACAGCCTTGCACATAGTCAGCACTTTACACAAAAAGTTACTGTTATTCTTATTAATGATGCCACTAGATCTGCTCTACAGGTCTCGGCTTTCAGTGCTTGTCCTCTGATTCTCTCTGCTGATCCCTGACAAACGGCTAAGAGCTATAGTAACTAACCCATTGCAGAAATACCACAGCCAGTTCTATGCATCGAGCAACTGCTCCAGCTATGTGAAAGAGCTGGCAGGGTGATGGTGAAAAGAAAATTAGATATGAGTTAGTAAAGCTGATACAGCAGCAAAAAGGCTAATGTAGTTTTGGGCTTTGTTCCCAATGGTTTCATCAGCAGAGAACAGAGGTGAGAGTCCCTTTTTAATAGCCTTTCTCAAACCCCACCTGGAAAATTACATTAAATTCCGGGCACTTCAATACCATAAAGATGTAGAAAAGCTGAAGGGAGTTCAGAGAAGAGTAATAAAAATGATGGGGAGGTTGGGAGACTTGATTTACTAGGAAAGATTAAAATAACTAACTATGTACAGCACGTCTGGTGGTGACTGCTGAGGAGCAGGGGGGAGACCTAGCAGCCTATAAATAATGGGGACATGTAAACACCCGGGGGAAGAGTTATTTAGCATGGTACAAGGAGGCACAACCCAGGAATGAGGGAAGATGAAGAAAAGACAATTTATGAAAAACAGTGGGAAAGTCGTGTTATTGTTGGTTTTCTTTTTTTTTTTTTTAAGACAGCACAAAAGAGAAATCAAAGATACCAAGGAGTAACATTTCAGTTCCAGCAAGAGGAAATCCTAATTTTCTAAATCAAGCAGGTCTCCAGTCTCTGCCCGCCTACTACCACAACCTCTGTAACACTTTATTGCCATTCCTTCCCACGACATTATAAACTCAGCAAGAGCAGAAATGCATCAGTTTTGCTCAGCATTGAGACCCCAGCACTTAATACAATTCCCAGTTCATTGTTCTTAAATATTGGGCTGAAAGAGAAACCGAATGAATGACAAGTTCTCAAAGCACTAGAATGAAATAAAGTGTTTCTTTCCAAAATAAGATGTAATATTGGTCATTTTAAAGCACCAAAGATCGGGACCAGTAGATGGCATAATGGTTAAGTCGCTGGACTCCCACATGGTCGACCTTAGTTCAAGCCCCAGACACAGTGGCTTCAAACTCATGCCATGCACATTTGTATATGTATGTGTACCCAAAATTCCAAGAGGAGAATGGAGGAAAAGGGATTGAGGCATGGCCATCCCTTCTGGGAGGTGATTTCTCACTCTCCGTCTCTGTCTCTGTCTCTCTGGCAAGCACATATACCTTATAGCAAAAATCTCTCTTAAAAAAAAAAAATACCAAAGATCTTAAAAGGATCATTGCCATCAATTGTAGGGATAGACTTCTGAGTTAGATGGGCCATTAAAGGTCTTACATTTTGAACCAACAGATTGCACAGTGGTGGCTTCAAACTCATGCCAGGCACGTGTGCATGCATACCCAAGAACCCAGGAGGAGAATGGAGGAGAAGGGATTGCAGCATGGCCATCCACCCTGGAGGGGGGGGCGGGGATTCCTCACTTCTCCTCTCACCGTCTCTGTCTCTCTCTCTCTGATCAGCACACACACTCTATAGCAAAAACCTAAAATATAAATAAATAAAACGTATTTTATTTCAATAAGTCTCAACTTTTCGTCTCCAAACCAGTTTGTGTATACCTCTACGCTTATGCACGACTTCCAGCACAACTAATATATTCTCATTCCTTCTTTCCATATAAAATATGTGTATCAGTTGATGGGAAAATTAATAAATAAAATGTGGTCTAAACAACAATTTAAAAAGAAAGAAATCCTACCATTTATGACAACATGGGTGATCCTGGAAGACTTTGTGTTAAGAGAAATAAGCCAGTCACAGAAAGACGAGTACCACAGGATCTCACTTGTACTTAGAGTCTAAAATAGTTAAACTTATTGAGGCAGCAAATAAAATGGTGGCTGCCAGGGCTGATGGGGATGGTAAAATGAGATGTGGGTCAAAGGGGCAACACTTCAGTTATGCAGGGGGTCTAAGTTCTGGACATCTTACGTGCAATGTGGTGACTGCAGCTACACTACTGTATTGTATACTTAAAATGAGCAGAAAGGGCAGGGCTTGTTTTTGTTTGCTTGTTTCTTTCTTCCATGAGAGAAAGAGAGAAAGACAGAGATGCACTGAGAGAGAGACACTTCCAAAGGGTCTTCATGCTGTGATCCAGCCCCAGTCTCAGCCTGCCCAGATCACAGGCACACGAGCACCTGGCGTGCATAGAGAAGTTCCAGGATGCAAACTCGGGGCCCTTCCCCCATGGATCTGGCTGTGTTACTGTTGCACCACTGCCTAGCCCCTGAGATGGTAAACCTTAAATGTTCTCACCACAAAAAGAAAGAGGAGGAGAAGGGGAGGAAAATAGTAACTACATAAGCTGATGGCTGTGTTAATTAGCTTGATTACGGCAATCATTTTATAGCATGTATATGTATCACAACACCACATTTTACAACTTAAATGTATACAATTTCTATGTCATATATATTTCAATAAAGCTATTCTACAATGTAAAAAAGATTATGCTTATAACATAACTGAGAGTGGCATTATTGCATGGATAACCTTGAAGGCACGTAACACATTAAAAGCAATAAACAAGTCACAGTAGTTTCTATTAGTCCATCTCCTGCTCAGACGGACTAATCCAGTGCATGACTTATTCACAGTCTATCTTCCCTGCTAGACTTTTGCCTCCATGTGGACAGAAGCATCCCCACCCCTGATAAAGGGCCCAGCATATTTTTAAAATTATTTATTTAATTTTAGTTGTTATAATTATTTTTTTAAATTAACCAGAGAGAGACTTAAAGAGATGGAAAGTGAGAAAGTCAGGTCCAAGACTCAAATCATGGTTGGCCATGTGGGAGTCCAATGCCTTAATCACCACTCCACCTGTCAGCCCCAGGGCTAAGCATAATCTTACATACACAAAAACATTTTCATTTGGATCAGCAGATGGAGCAATGACTATGCTGCTGGACGACCACGTAGTCAACCATGGTTCGAGTCCTGGACCCAGGGGCTTAAAACTCACCTCAGGCGCGTGTGCGTGCATTCCCAAAATCCCAAGGGAACAAAAGGATTGCAGCATGACCATCCCTCCTGGGAGGTGATTTCTCACTTTCTGTCTCTCTGTCTCTCTGGAGAGCACATGTACCTTATATCAAAAATATCTCTAAATTTAAAAAATTCCATAAATTTTGAACTAAACTATTTGTTCAACTACTCACATATTATTGTGACTGTGTGTTGGGATACAACATATAAGACTGGAGACTTTCATTCCAGCCCAACACTGTCCTGTTCAGATTAGGAGGAGTGACTCCCCAGGTGACCCAAGTCACAGCAGAACCAGAAGTGCAGTGATAACTCAGTCTAACTGAGCTTAGCAGGCTCTGTTATTTACAAATAAGGAAAATGAGCTAGCAAGTTAAATAATTGCCTGGGGCAAATGGTACCTCCAGGCTTGAGCCTCTGCAGTCCATCTGCAGCACCTACCTGCTGCCTCCCAGGGATCCTCACCCACTCTCTCCATATGCATGCCCCAGACTTCTCTGCACCAGCTCAGCAAATAGAGCTGCAGAGTATTGGCTCACTGGAAATTTTGGTGAGCACAGTTTGTCAATTTAGCCAATGCTGATGAGTTGTAGCTATGAAATTTGGAGACATCCCTTTATGTATACATGTAATTACGAGAAAGCTCACTTTAAATATTAAAGTTCGATTTTGTAATCCCTATTTCCCCATTAACACCCACAAGAAAACAGTAAATACATTCCAGCGAGAAAGCAAGGATAGGGAGTCACAGCTTCAGTTTTCTCAATACACATGGTGAAGGGCTCCTAGCATAGGCATGTTGAAGGCCCTAAGAAAACAAATGTGAACAAGACTGAGGCTACCCTTAAGACTCTTGGGACCCAAAAGCAAATCACCTCAATGAAAGGTGCTGGTGGCTGGTGAGAGGGAAGGTGTTGTCCTGTGGGATCCTAGCCAGGAAACAAGGGGCTCAAGGCAGAAGAGGCAACATAAAGTCGAGAAACCATGGGTGTGCTTGGGAGACCCTTTTCGGGGTGCTGGGACAGAGAGAGAAGAAGGGATAAATGTTAACCTTGGTAAAAGGCAAGGAGCCCAAGTGATGGCAGCCGGGAAGTTATACCAGATTTTGCGCTATAGGCCAATGGGGAGCCGTGAAAGTTCCTAAAGCAGAGAGAGCTGCACCAACACAGTGAAGTTTAACTGAGGGTGCACAGCTTGGAACCTGACTAGAAAAGTTTAGAACATGAGAAGTCAGTTCCTAGCGGATTTGGTGACAAAATCAGACCTGGTCTAAACTTGGGACCTATGCAAAACCTGATCCGCACCAGTTTGAAGCTATATATAGACTTTATCCACTTCATGTAATAAATTTTTCTTTGAAGGAAAATTAGTATGTTAGAACATGGGGGGCAGGTGGCTACCTCAGACCCTGTTAGGGTGTTACATGATATATGGAATGTGTTATGGTTTGGATAATGGTTTGTCCCTCAAAGCCTCCTGTTCTGGAAGCCTGTCCCCAGTGTAATAGCTTTGGAAGGTGATGAGACCTTTAAGAAGTGAGGCCTAATGGGAGGGCACCATTCAATTGTGGGAATGGGGGAGGGACAAATAAAGGAACAGAGAATTCTATTTCCTCTCTCTTTGCACATGCCTATCTTCCTCCCTGCTGCTGCATCCCATGTTGTGATGTGGCACAAGAGGCCAGCCTCCCCTACCAACATTAGACTTCTCAGCCACCAGAATCATGAGGAAAATAAACGTCTGTTCTTTATATTAATAAATCACGCAGGCTTAGGTATTTCTATTTAGCAACACAATAACAGACTAATATAGTATGTATGTTGCATCACCTTTCTAAAACCTACTTACAAACTTCCATTCGTTTCCAATTCAGAACAAAAGAGGCTAATGTCAGGCCACTGCATTGCCTTCCCGGAGTGTGGTGAAGATAAGGGAGACTGGGCCTATCCATTGCTTTGCACTCCAAGAGGCTCTAGAGCTTACAAAGGGCATTATGGGCTCCAGAGCTGAATTGCTAGAGCAAAGTCAGGAGCGGCATACAGCAGCCCAGTACGACTTAAGAAAAATGCAAGATGTGACTTTGCTGAAAGTAGAAATATTAATAGGATACATCCCTCCAGTGTTGTAATTCAGTATAAAGACGAAAGTCAAGGCCAGGGTCAGAAAGCCTAGGTTCAAGCACAAATACAGCATGAACTAACTCGTTTCTTGTCCATAAACAAGGATAATCGCAGATCTTTCTTCCTTTACTTTAAGGATTCAAATGTAAGTGTATAAGAATAGCCAAGATCTCATGAGTACTTAATATGTGCCAAGCTTGGGGAGAGCAGATGGTGTAGCAGTTATGTCATTGCACTCCCACATGACTGACTGTGGTTCAAGTCCTGGACATAGTGGCTTGAAATTCACACTGGGCACATGTGCATGCATGCCCAAGATCCCAGGAGGAGAATGGAGAAGGGATTGCAGTATGGCCATCCCCTTAGGGGGTGATTCTCACTTTCTCTCTCATTGTCTCTCCAGTAAGCATATGCACCCTAAGGCAAAAATCTTTTACTATATATATATATATATATATATATATATATATGTATATGTGTGTGTGTGTGTGTGTGTGTGTGTGTATGCACACGCCAGGCTCAAAATATTTTTTAGATATTTATTATTTAATCCTGGCACCAACCACTATGGATATAGGAATAGAGGACCAAGTTAAAGTACAAGAAGGTAAGAAATTTTGTCCTAGACCACAATGTTAGAAGAAATGGTGGAGATAGGATTCAAATCTAGGTGACCTGATTACAATGCCCATGCTTTTAAACACTGAGCTTGACCACATGCTTGGGAATACATGCTCAATCAACGTCAATGAATGACACTAAAATATTAACGTCCACCATCCTTTTTTTTAATTGATTTATTTTACATTCATTCTCTATAACTATTGCAACATACAAGATGAGTTTTCCCATCCAGAAGACACTGTACATTGACTCAGTCAAATATATTATCATATACGTTATCTTCAACAAATAATTTTTCATTCCTTGTTTCCTATATTTTACTTCCTTTTTTCCCCCTTGACTCCCTCCCTCTCACCCGCTACCATTTCCCACTCTCCTCCCACACTGTCTCTGGTATCTACAGTTACTTTCCATGTTTTCTTTTTTTTTTTTTTCATATTGTATTGATTTACACAATAGCTTAATTAAACTAAATACTTTCAATAGTAAGTACAGTTGATATAAATATATCTATGAACCCAAGTCTGACTTTAGGTACAAAACTCAGTGAGTAGAATGAACATACTATAAAATAGTGCCTAGCTGAGGCTATACAACTTGCTGAAATTATTAAATAGGTATATTTTTTAATCTATTGTTTGTTTTTATGTATTTTTATTAATTTCAAAAAAAGTTTTAGTTTCAACAAATCGAAATTTTAAAATGTTAAGAAAGAGCCAGGAAAAAGGTTAGAATTCTGTTTAAACAATAAGTAGATACTAAAAACTCAGGAAACATACATGGACAAAGCTAAAATCTAGTAACAAGTGCACTATAATTTTCTTCTGAAACATTTTTTTCTGTCTTCATTCCTTGTTTTACTAAAGAGAAGCATAAAATAACTTATTTGCAAAAAGCTGGGTTTAGACTCAGTTTGGTCCGTTATTTGCACAAAGCCCCATAATAATAATTGATTTAGTTGGCTTTGCTGGAAATTTTTATAAAGAACTTCAGATAGGGAAGCAAAGCATTAATGACACAAAGAGGTGTGGTATTATCTGTTGAAGATATTTTGTAGTTTTATCAACTGTACTAGGGAGTAACGTTCACCTGTTGAAATATCCACTTTGTAAGACAAATAATAATGAGATTGAATGTATGGGGAAAAAATGAAATAAAAAAATAATAAAAGGAAAAAAATGAGTTTAAAAAGCCTCCCAAGTTTACTAAGACAAGTCCAGAATTCACCACCTGACTGTGCCTTTAAGAACCTGTACTGGATCACGCGACCACCTTCAGGAGACAGTCGCTCATGGACCCGAGTTGGTCGTAATGGCAAGTGAAGAAATTAATGGAGACTATCCAGTAGAAATTCATGAGTATTTATCAACATTTGAGAATTCCACTGGTGCTGTGGATGAGATGCTGAAGACCATGATGTCTGTTTCTAGAAATGAGTTGTTGCAGAAGTTGGACCCACTTGAACAAGCAAAAGAGGACTTAGTTTCTGCATATACATTAAATTCAATGTTTTGGGTTTATTTGGCAACTCAAGGAGTTAATCCTAAGGAACATCCAGTAAAGCAGGAATTGGAAAGAATCAGAGTATACATGAACAGAGTCAAGGAGATAACAGACAAGAAAAAGGCCGGCAAGCTGGATAGAGGTGCAGCTTCAAGATTTGTAAAAAGTGCCCACTGGGAACCAAAACCTAAAAACGCATCAAAGTTGGCAGTAAAGAAAAAAGTAAAAAGTAACTTTTTTGCTTTTGATGTATACTTATTAAAAACGTACATCATTTTTATTATTTTCACAAAATAGATGATTATGTGGCAATGCAAAGTTTAAATGTATTCCTTACTGAATTCATATATAAATTTACAGTTTAAATTTGTAGTGCTAACTACTGTTTACCCACAGAAAGATTAAATTATCTTTATTGATATTCCTATAGAACACTATGAGGTTCTCTTTTGACAAGACTCATAGTTCCTTATATAGGTCAATCTTGCAAATACTATTTGATAAGCAGCTGTGAAATTTAAGTTAAATGTTCTTTGTAGGGACCAGCAGTTGGCATAATGGCTATGTCGCTGGACTCCCACATAGTCGACCACGGTTTGAGTCCCAGACCCGGTGGCTTAAACTCATGCCGGGCGCGTGTGCGTGCATGCCCAAGATCCCGAGAGGAGAATGTAGGAGAAGGGATTGCGGTGTGGCCGTCCCCCCCGTCTCTCACTCTCACCCTCTGTCTCTCTCTGGTCAAATTAAAAAAATAAATGAATAAATAAATAAAAAATAAAATAGTTTTTTTTAAGAATTAGTTTATTTAACTTTATTATGTATTTATTCATTTTAATTTGACCAGAGAGGGACAGAGTGACAGGGAGGGGGTGAGAAAGCAACCTGCCAGGCCTCGAACTCGAACTCGAACTTCGGTCGGCCATGTGGGAGTCCAACGCCCTTAACCACCACGCCACCTGCTGGCCCCCACATCCAGGTTTTTGTCTTACCACCACAGGTAGTTCCAAAGAAGTTTTGAAGTGAGACTACATCTTCCTGTCTCTCTGTCTCTCTCTGTCTGGCAAGCGCACGTGCCCTATAGCAAAAAACCTCTCCCTCCCCCCAAAAAAATGTTCTTCGTAAACATTTGTACTATTTTATGAATGATGACCTTATAAAGTATATTATTTGTAGGCTGAAGCTATAAGTACATCTGTTTTTACTATATTATATTAAGAAAGGGTGAAATGACTTAAATGTCTATTTTTTTCTGTGTATTAATAGTTACTTTATCATGTTTTCATGATTTTTAGAATTTCTTTTTTGATATTAAAGTGTGAAATTAAAATTTTAAGATTGTACTTTAAAAAAAAAAAAAAGAACCTGTACTGGGACCAGTATATGACATAATGGCTGTCACTGGATTCCCACATAGTCAACAACAATTTGAGTCCTGAACCCAACTGCTTAAACACACTGGGCACATGTGTGTGTGTGCCCAAGATCCCAAGAAGAGACTGAAGGAAAAGGGATCGCACAGTGTGGCTATCACCCGTTGGGGGTGATTTCTCACTTTCTGTCTCTGTCTCTCTAGGGAGCACACACACCCTATAGCTTATATTAAAAAGAGAAAGAAAGAAAAAAAAAGAAAGAAATAGAGAGAGAGAAAGAAGGAAGAAAGAAAGAAGGAAGGAAAGAAAGAAGAAAAAAGAAAGAAAGAGAGAGAGAGAGAGAAAGAAGAAAGAAAGAAAGAAAGAAAGAAAGAAAGAAAGAAAAAAAGAAAGAAAGAAAGAAAGAAAGAAAGAAAGAAAGAAAGAAAGAAAGAAAGAAAGAAAGAAAGAAAGAAAGAGAAAGAAAAAGAAAAGAAAAGAAAAAAGAACCTGTTCTTGAGAGTTTTTGAGGCCTGTCAGGAAGTGACATCCTTTACTTACCTGCCAGGCAGAACTGTTTATGGTACCAGGCAACGTTTCCAAGGGCTTTTGTTGGCTTTCTTGAGCTCCACCTTAGTTCCTTAACTTTCTGGTCATATCCTCAGATAATGACATTTCAGTCAAAGCCCAGGAAATAACCAGTATTTTCGTTTTCTGATGCAAGGCAACCAATATTATTGAACTATGCAAATAACCATTTTGTCACAAAATAAGAACTATCACAAATGTTTTCCAATTTTAAAGGGTCAGGAAGAGAGTCAAGTTTGTGTTTCAATTTCAAAAAGAAAAAAAAATTTTAACAAATTGCCAAACCTATCAACAACTCAAAAGAAAACAAAAAACCTTAAATCTGGAAGACAAAGCATAGAAGAAAATCAGTAATGTTTTAGCCAAATGTCGTAAAATTTCACCAGTTCAATCTCATGTAATTAATTTCTCTTCTGTTGAATTTGCAGTGTTACTGTGGTCCGATCTTTCCATTTAAATCCTGGAAGTTAACATTCAACATTATTAATGGTATTTCTGGGCTTGTTCCTAGCATTAAGTTGGTCATTTTCTTGGTTGCTTTTTGTCTTCTTATTTCTGTCTGTCTGTCTTTAGTTTTCCTGGCATAGCACTCCTTCAGAACTTCTTGAAGATGTGGTCTGGAGTTGGTAAATTCTTTCAGGTTTTGTTTATCTGAGAATGTTTTTATCTTTTCTTTCCATATGCAGAATATCTTGCCAGATATAGTATTCTTGGTTGAAGTTGTTTTTCACTTAACACTTTAAATATATTTTTCTATTCTTTCCTTTCTTGCATCGTTTCTGTTGAGAGATCCAATGTAAGTAGGTTGGGATATCTTTTGTAAATAACCTGAAATTTCTCTCTTGCCAATTTTGGTATCTTGTCTTTATAGTTTTGGCCAATATGACTATGATGGGCCTTGAAGAAGATCTTCTTGAGTTGATTCTATTTTGGGTCCTTTGTATTTCTTGGGTTGATATATTTGAATATCTCTCTAGGTTTGGAAAGTTTCCTTCCAGGATTTCATGAAATAGATTATCAATGTCCTTATTAGTTTTCTTCACCTTCTGGGATACTGATTATCTGGATGTTTGGCGCATAACGGTATCTAGTATTTCTCGTATATTATTCTCATTTTGGGGGGTTATTTTCTCAGTCTTTTTGGTGATTTTTTTTTTCACATCAGAGGTTTTGTCTTCTGTATCTGAGATTCGATGTTCTGTATGGTCTATCTGTTTTTAATACTTTCACAGGAGGTTTTGATTTCCTTTATTACAGCCTTCATCTCTAACAGCTCCATTTGATTATTTTTATGGTGTGTAGTTCTTCTTTCAAATTGTGGAAGAACTTCCTCGTCTCCTAGAACTCGTTGTTTCTTTTCTCTTGCATTTTCCAGAATTCATTGTCTCTCTTCTCTTATATCTCATTTAGTTTTGTCACAATGAATATTCTGAATTCTTTACCTGACACTTCTGTGAGTTCCATTATACTTTCTGAACATCCACCATTCTTAAAATACAGGAAGACTTCAAAATGTTCTTGAAAAAATTGAATTAAAATACAAGTTGATGTTGGTACCAAAAAAAACCCCTGAAAATCATTCTTAGATTTTTTTTTTATAATGTGCATTTTCTGTGAACTTTTTAAAGAACTCGTGTATTGATGTCATATTGATCTTCATCAGTCACCATCCCATAAGTACTCTTTATACTCTTTATAACTGTTTTGTGTGTGTGTGGGTTTTGTTAGCTTATTTTTTATATAGAGTGCATGCACTCACTAGAGAGAAACAGAAAGAGAGAAACAAAGTGAGAAATCACCCCCTAGAGGATGGCTACACCACAATCCCTTCTCCTCTATTCTCCTCTTGGGAGTCTGGGCATGCACACACCTATGCCCAGCATGTTTTTCAAGCTACCAAGCTTGAAACTCAAACCACACAGTTGGCCACATGGGATCCAGCTGCCTTAACCACTAGTCCATCTTCTGGCCCTTTATAACCTTGTATTACCCAAATGTGAGTGGCACTAATACAACAAAATTAATATTTTAGTGAGTTCAATTCTCCTTTTAAACAGTTACACAGCACATTTGGAACATTTAACTCTTATGTCTGATTGATTTCCATTTAAATTGGGTACAGCACTATGTACTCAAGGCAAAGAGTGGCCTAATTTCTATTTAGGCAAACCATAGCTAATTTGTTTACTGTCCTCCAAAAAAACGTTAGCATATCTAGGTGTTGAAAGCTTAAACGAGACTGTGATTGGACCTCCTCTTCTTTTCAAACCATTAATTCATAATCTCACAGTCTCGTCTTTGTGTAAGATCTTGAATGGAAAGTCCAATGGTCCCAAGGATGGGTAATTCAGTCACTGCATTGTGGGTTGTTTAATTCTTCCTTCTCATCTCTCATCAACTTCACAGCATCTGTCTGAGTTCTGGCATTTGTTTTAAATGCTCAGCCCCTAAGAAAGCACAGTAACTGATTGAATGGGTTTGTGATTTGTTCATATATTTGTCACATGGCCCTTAATATAGTTTTTCTAGTGTGCTCAGAATCATTGGGTGTGGTTCCCAGTTTAGCCTTCTGACTGTCTCTGTTTCTGAGATAAAAATAGCCGAACAGGAATTTTGAAACTTAACTGCTGTTGTGAACTAAAAATGTAGAGCTAATCATTATGAACCATGTCAAACAGCTATTCTATGTGCCATTACATCTATGATGTTATTTTCTCATTTTTTGTTTTGTTTCCACATTGTAAGTCCTTTACTGCATATTGTAAGTCAAGACACTTTTTCCTATGAAAGGTGTTGGTTTGTCACATGCAGGTTTGGTTTAGAATACAAGCAGAGGACTCTTTCAGCCTTTGCTGTCACAAATAATTCTCCCTTGTCCCCAGATGGATCACTCGTTGGTAGATCACTCCAGTCCACAGAGCTGATTTTAGAAAATTCACAAAGGCAAACTATACTAATACTGTTTTTCCCTCTGAAAGTTGCCCTTGGCTGCTGTTTAGCAAATCTGAAGAACTCCTCCTTGATGGAAAAGCACCACGTTGTAGTTGTAAGAAACAACATGTTTAAACGTTATGTTATGACAGGATCACATCAGCATCCACATCTCATGTTATTATTTTTTTTAGAGTTTTTTTCTACAAGGCACATGTGCTCACCAGAAAGACAAAGAGACAGAAACCGAGAAATCATCCCCCAGGGGGGAAAGCGCATGCCGCAGTCCCTTCTCCTCCATTCTCCTCTCAGGATCTTGGGCACACACACACACACGCGCCTAGCATGAGTTTAAGCCACTGGGTCCAGGACTTGAACCATAGTCGACTACATGGGAGTCCAGCAACATAGCCATAAGGCCAACTGCTGGTCCCCCATATATCATTTTAATGAAGATCGATATTATTCAGTCATTTATATCACGTTTTCTGAATTTCTTACAATAAATTGCACATAAGCATATACTTTGATAAGTTTGGCACATTTATACACCTAATAAACCAAGATTGTTAGTATATTCATCACCCTAAAGTCTCCCCATGTTCATTGGTGGTAGTTTCTTCTACCTTAGCCTGTCCTACTTACTCGTAGGCCACCATTAGAATTCTGTTGCCCTGACGTTTGTATAATTCTATTTAAATAGAAAGACTCAGTGTGTACTATTTGGTCTTGCTTTTTTCATTCAGCACCATTATTTTGAGATTCATCAATGCTGCAGTGTAGTTCAGTAATTTGTTCTTTGTTATTGCTGAGCAGTATTCCACCATATAGATAATTCTTTATTCATTCACCTGCAGTGTACATTTCGGTTTCCCCTTACTTCTGGTTATTACAAGTAAAGATATATGTCTTTGTATGAACATATGCTTTTATTTCTATTGGGTACACATGTAGGAGTGGAAAGACTGGATCATATGGAAGGTATATGTTTAACTTTTCAAGAATCACCAAAATGTTTTCCAAAGAAATTGCACAACTTTACTTCCTACCGGCTGTGTATGAAAACTGTAATTCCTTCAAATCCTCACCAATATTTAATAGTTGACCTTTTTTGAAAGCAAAAGAGATTTTTGCTATTAGGAATATGCATTCACCAGAGAGACAGAGACAGAGAGACAGAAAGCAAGCAATCACCCCCTGGGGTGGTGACCACACCCCAATCTCTTCTTCTCCTTTCTCCTTTCTCCTCTCAGAATTTTGGACACATGCGCACATGTGCCCACCAGAGTTTCAAGCAGTCAGATCCAGGATTCGAACCACAGTCGATTACATGGAAGTCCAGCACCTGCTGGTCTAATAGTTGACTTTTTAAACTTTAGCCCCTTTAATAAGTATGCATTTCTATCTCATTCTGGTGTTATGTTGCTATCTCCTTGTGATGATATTTACCCTAATAAGTAATGAAGCTGAGCATCTTTTCATGGGTCTATTTGGCGCTTTATATTTCTTGGTGAAGTGTCTGTTCAAATCTTTGATTTGTTTTATCTGGGCTGTTTATTTTATTGAGTTTTGAGAATTCTTTATACATTCTAGATATAAGTTTTTCTTGGAAACATAAGTTACAAATACCACACTATCCTTATTACAGTAGCTTTATAATAAATCTCAAACAAGCATAGTGTAAGGCTTCCAATTTTGTTCCTTTTGAGAGTTGTTTTGACTATTCTAGATCCTCAACACTTCCATATGAACTTTGAAATCAGTTTGTTAACTTGTTAAAGTGAAAAATTAAAATCCCTGAGTTATTTTGATTCAGATTGAATCTATAGATCAGTTTGCAGGAAATTGGCATAATAACATACATTAACTCAGTGTGTATCTCTCCATTTATTTAGCCAATCCTTAATTTCTCACAAACCTGTTTCATAGTTTACAGTGTATTGGTGTTGAACTTCTTTTTGTCATATTTGTCCCTAAAAATTTCTTATTTCTTATCCTATTAAATGTTTTTTATTTCAATATCTGATTGTTCATTAATCATATATAGATATACAATTACTTTTTTTTTTTTTTTTGGAGAGATTTTCACTGTAGGGCACGTGCGCTCGCCAGACAGACAGAGAGAGACATAGAGACAGAAAGCGAGAAATCACCCCCCAGGGGGGATGGTCATGCCGCAATCCCTTCTCCTCCATTCTCCTCTCGGGATCTTGGGCACGCACGCACACGCGCCCGGCGTGAGTTTTAAGCCACCGGGTCCGGGACACGAACCGTGGTCGACTACGTGGGAATCCAGCGACATAGCCATTACGCTAACTGCTGGTTCCCTACAATTACTTTTTGTACATCACTTTGCATCCTGCAATCTTGCCAAACTCATTTTCTAAAGTCTAGTAAATTTCTTGTAGATTTATCAGATTTTCTACATAGATGATTATGTCAGCTGACTTTCCGATTTGGGTGCCTTTTATTTCTTTCTCTTTTCTTACTGCACTAGCTAGAATTTCCTGTATAATGCTTGATAGAAGTGGTAAGAATGGGTACCCTGGTTTTGTTCCTGAGTTTCCTAGAAAATCACTCAATCTGTCATAAATACAATGTTCACTATAGGTTTCTCATATATACCCTTTATCAGGTTCAGGAAGTTTCTTTCTATTCTTAATTTGCTGAGTGTTTTATCAGAAATTACTTGCATTTTGTCAAATGCTATTTCTATGCATATTGAAATAATACTACACACACACACACACACACATACATATATATACATATATATATATATATATATAGAGAGAGAGAGAGAGAGATATCAGTTTGATAACAAGATGAATTATTCTGGTTTCCCGTTCTTAAAGCAACTTGCATTCTTGTGATAAACTCCACTTGGATAATCTGTATTACCCTTCTTATATGTGATTGGATTCAATTTACTAAAATTATATTTAGAATATTTGTTTCTATGTTCATGATACATGTTAGTCTTTAGTTTTCACTCCTTATAATGTCTTCTCTGTTTTAATTTATAAACTAAATTAAAAGCATCATCTTTTCTTGAATTTTCTGAGTTTATCTTAAGATGGCAATTCCTGGGACCGGCAGGTGGCGTGGTGGTTAAAGGCACTGGATTCCCACATGGCTGACCGTGGTTCAAGTCCCAGATCTGGCAGCTTGCTTTCTCACTTTCTCTCTCTCTCTCACTCTGTCCCTCTCTGGTCAAATTGAAATAAATGAATGAATAAATAAATAAATAAAGTTAAATAAAATAATTCTTTAAGAAATAAAAAGATAGCAATTCCTTAAATGTTTGGAATTTATCAGTGATGCTGAGCTTTTTATGGAAACATTAATTACAAATTCAATTTCTTTTTTAAAAAAAATACATTATCTTTTTCTTGTTGAATTAACTTTGCTATTTTGGTAGTTTGTGTTTTTTGAGAAATTTGTCCATGTATCTAATTGTTGAATTTATTCAACATGAAGCATCTACATCAATTATTTTTTATATTCTCTTCATTTAACCTCTGTAAAATCTGTAGTAATGTTGCCTCTATTTTTAGACAGCTGCAATTTGGATCTCCATTCTCTCTTTTCTAACCAGTTTGGCTAAAGATTTATCAATTTCTCAATTTTACTGAGTTTTGTCAAAGTTTTCAGGGCTTTTGTTTTTGTTTTTGTTTTTTAATAGTTGTTCCACTTTCTATTTCCTTAATTTCCCAATTCTTTCCCCTCCATTCTCCTCCTGGGATTTTGGACATGCACATACATATGCCAGCATTATTTTTGAGTTGCCAGATCTGGGACTGAAACCATGGTCAGGCATGTGGGAATCCAGTACATTAACCACCATGCTACCTGCTGGACCGTAGTATTCCAGAACCTCTGGTATGTAATAGTTCAATTTTTTATCCTGTTTAAACTAATCTCTAATTTACTTTTGACTTCTCTTTTGAAATATGGTTAAAATATGTTATTTAGTTTCCAGTATTTGGGAATTATCCACACACCATTCTACTAATTGAATTCCATTGTTAGAAAACTTTCATGTATGATTCATCCTATTAAATTTATTAAGATTTGTTTTATGACTCAGAATATCTTGGTAAATGTTTCTTGTGCATGTAAAAGAAAGTAGAAAGTCTATTCTCTATCATTGGGTAAAATGTTCTAAGAACGTCAATTAAGTCGTATTGGCTGATAATGTTGTATAAACACCTTGTGTTATTAATTATTTGTTATCTATTTGTTCTATCAGCTCTTTTTTAAAAGGTTATTAAAATCTTAAATTAAAATTGTGAATTTAGCCATTTATTCTTGAACTTTTAACACATTTATCTTCATGTATATTGAAGCTCTGTTAATAAGATATACAAACATTTTGTGTGCTATATTCTCTTGATGAATTGGCTCTTTTATCATTATGAAATAATATTCTTTATTCCTGATTATATTCCTAGCTATGAAATCAAACTCATCCAATATTAATACAGTGGCTTCTGCTTCTTTTGATTAATGTTAGAATAGTATATGTTTTCCTATTCTTTTACTTCAGTTTATCTGTGTCTTTATGTTTAAAGTGTATTTCTCATAATCAGAATATAATTGGATCTTACTTTTTAAAATCCAGGGGTCAGCAGATGGCATGGTGGTGAAGGTGATGGACTCCCACATGATCAACCACAGTTCAAGTCCCAGACCTTGAAATTCACACTGGGCATGTGTGTATGTGTGCCCCAAATCCCAGGAGAATAGAGGAGAAGGGATTGTAGCATGGCCATCCCCTCTATGGGGGTGATTTTTTTTTCCTAACCAACTGAGTTTTATTTGTTGTATAAATCACTTAATATCTTTCAGGTGAAAAAATACTAAATTTGAATAAAGATATTACAAAATGAATTAGAGCCCAATAAAAATAAGCTTTGGGGAGGGAACATAATTCTACTCAGTTAAGGCAAACATTTTTATAGACCACAGATTAATTTTTAACACCCATCATGCCATGAATTCATAGGGAATAGGTTCCAGTAGCTCAGGCTCCTTTCCACTGGTTCTCACAAAGTGTGCTTATCTGGGTGGAGCAGGCTGGCGCTTTAGTTGAACCCAGGTACCTTTCTCTTTTTTACTTCCTTCTTTTTCTGGTCATTTTCCTTCACAAGTTTTAGGAAGTTACCTCTGTTCTGCTCGCCAGAAAGACAGAGAGACAGAAAGCGAGAAATCTCCCCCCAGGGGGGATGGCCATGCCACAATCCCTTCTCCTCCATTCTCCACTCGGGATCTTGGGCATGCACACACACACACCCAATGTGAGTTTAAGCCACCAGGTCCGGGACTCATTGGGGTTGACTACATGGGAGTCCAGTGAGGCAGCCATTATGCCAACTGCTGGTCCCACCACTCCAAGCTTTCTAAAAGGCCTAGAGAACAGCTATCCTTGCCTCTCCTCTTTCCCTTTGTGTTCCTCATTTTGGTTAATTACTGGAAGATGGTGGTTCTAGCCAAAAGGCAGTGGGGGTGATTTCTGACTTTCCCTCTCACTGTCTCTCTGTCTCTCCCTCTGACAAGTGCATGCACCCTATGGCAAAAACCTTTAAAAAAATTCAATCTAATAATCTATGCCTTGGAATGTTTAGACCACTTACACTCAGTGTGATTATTAGTATGGAAAGCTTTAAGTATAACTTGTTTTTGTTCTGTTTGTTTGTTTGTTTGCTATAGGGCATGTGCAGCCACTGGAAAGACACACAGAGAGAGAGAGAGAGAGATCACCTTCCAGAGGTGGTGGTCATGTCGCGACCCCAATTCCTCCATTCTCCTTTTGGGATTTTGAGCACATACATACACATGCATCTACTGCGTCTCTCAAACTGCCAGGTCCAAGATTCAAAACATGCACTTGGCCACATAGGATTCAGCTGCTTCAACCTCCATTCCATCTCCTGTTCCATTAAGTATAACATTCTGTTATAACTCTTTATTTCCTCAGTGATTGATTTAGGGTTGATACCACACATCTTTAACTTATTGTGATATTATACCACTTAACATTTAATATGAGACCCTTATAGAAATTTACTTCCATTTCCCCCTCCTAAATTTATGCTGTTATAATACTCTTACACCTTTACATATGCAATAAGTCTCATACTAAATTGTTATTATTTTTGTTCATACAGTCAATTAACTTCTTAAAAGATTTAATAATTTAAAAAGTTTATATATTTACCAGTGTGGTTATTATGTTTGGTGCTCTTCATTATTGTATAGATTTCTATGTGATATATTCTTCCTAAGATTCTAACACTTATAAAATTAACAATTTACATTTATAATTTTACCATTTTTACAGTATGGGTCAGCTAATGAATTCTTTCATCTTTTGTATATTAGAAAGAGTTGCATCATTGTTTCTGAAATATATTGTTAGTAGGTATATAATTCTGGCTTGACAGCTTTGCTATTTTTTTCAAATAATTATTTTATTTAACTTTATTTATTTACTTATTTTAATTTGATAAGAGAGAGAGCAAGAGAGAGAGAGAGAAAGCAAACCTCCAGGTCCGGGATGTGACCCACGTTTGGCCATGTGGGAGTCCAGCACCATTAACCACCACACCATGTCCTGGTCTGACAGCTTTGATCTTTGAGTACTTTAAAGATCTTACTCCACTGTCTTCTTTCCCACATTGTTTCTAATAAAAAATCTGCTGTCATCCTTAATTTTATTTCTTTGTATGTAACATGTGCTTTTAAACTGGCTGATTTTAAGATTTTATCTTTTCAATGGTCATCAGCAATTTGATTATAATGCTCCTGGATGTAATTTTTTTTCATGTTCCTTACAGTTGAGTATCATTGAGCTTCCTGGATCTGTATGCTTATAGTTTTTTATCAAATTCAGACATTTTCTAGCAATTATTCATTCAAATATGTTTGTCTCCTTTCTCTCTCTCTCTCTTTCTCTCTCTCTCCCCCCTCCTTTTGGGTATTTTAATTATGCATTAAGCTGATTAAAGTTGTCTCACAGTCCACTGATGCTCTGTTCAGTTTTTTTTTTTAATTTTCTTTCCTCTTTGTCTTTCATTTTAGATAGTCTCTATTGTTATTTCAAGAGCATTCATTACTTCTTTTGCAATATCTAAATTGTCACTAATCCTTTATAATGTATTTTTCACCTCACTCATTATAGTTTTTGTCTTTAGAAGTCCAATTTTAATCTTTTCCTATACCTTCATGCCTTTTAAAAATACAGCATATAGTTATAACAGCTATTTCAATGTATTTTTTTTCTGCTCATTATAACATCTTTATAGTTCTACATCAATTTGAATTCACCAATTTTTTTTCTCTCTTCATTATGGGTTGCATTTTTCTGGGTCTTTGCATGTCCAATAATTTTTAATTAGATGCCAGATATTGTGTCTTTTACCTTCCTGGATGGTGGGTTTTCACTGTTCTATAAATATTGTTAAGGTTTGTTTTGGGTTAAAATTAAGATACTTGAAAATAGGTTCTTTCTGGTGTTGCTTTTGAAACATGTTAGGAGGGACTGGAGTATTTATATGGTTAATTATTCCCACAACTGAGGCAAGACCCTTCCGTGTAATCTACCCAATGCTCTGTGAATCTTGAAATTTTCTACTCTGGGTAGTAGATACAGGTACTATTCCTTCCCTTTGTAAATGCCAAATACTGCTACCTCTTATCCTTTATGCTAGCTCATTCCCTGCCCTCAGGTAGTTTCCTTATGCTCATGCACTAATCAGTACACAGCTAAAGAGCAGTAACTAATCACATGTATTTATAAATTGCTCATACATTTGTCACATCCTCTTAATATAGTTCCTTGAGTATGCTCAGAACCACTGGGTGTGGTTCCCAAATAAGATAGCCTCATGACAAACTGTCACATGTTTCTGAGATAAAAACAGTCACACAGGAATTTTGAAACTTAACTGCTGTTCTGAACTAAAAATATAGAAGTAATCATATAAAGCATGCCAAAAAGGTATGCTAAATTACTTCATATTGACCTTATATGTGTTTTATTTTTCATAGATACTTTTCAATTTAAAGTCAAATCAAGAAGATTCTTTTTAAAATAATTTTAAGCACTCATTTGAATTAGAACTAAAAGATTTCCAAATGGCTTATGTCTATTATTCAAAATACTTGCATTAAAGAGATGGTACTCTACTTTATACCATATCCCAATGACCTGACTCAGGAAGAAGTAATATTTTCCACAAAGGAGACAGGGAAAAAAAATCTCCTGACATTTCCACAATAAGTAGGCACAACTCAACTGGGTCAATGCATATTTATACTGTACATGAAAACAAATTTTACTTAATTTATGTCTACTTTCACAATTCTGCAAATATATATGTATGCATACATATATATATATATATATCTTGATAAATACATTAATATTTCAATAAAAAGTCCCTTTCACTTTAATATAGGTCAAGTTCTAAGTCATATATTGGATCTTACAGACATGCCAAAAAGTAGTGGGTTTAATCTAACAGTAAAACTGATTCACTGGCCGAATTTTAAAAGTGGTATTTTCAAGCCACAAATGTGATTTATGAATGCCAAACAGAACTTCTATTATACAAAATACAAAATAATATTTATTTTTATTTTATATTTAATTCTTCTAAAATCTGATCTGATATTTAGAAAAAAAAATATGCAACCCAAGTGTCTATTGAAACCAGCTCATTAGGAATAAAACAACTCATTTGAGATGGAATTTGGCCATTTAAAGTTAATGATACATTTGAAACATATTTAGAACCATGTGGAATACAAAATGAGGCCAAAAAATTGCAATCTGCTTTTGGGCTCCTGGGTATGGATTAGATGTTACTAGACCAAATTTTCAGGCACATTAATTCATGTAGTTCAACAGGAAGTTTTATTAATACCAACACAACTCTTCCACTCAATAATCTATATTTTAAAAGGAATAAGCACCTGGAACAAAATGAAAGTCTAGAAGAGAATAGTAGAATTTTCATCAGAATTCTACTGCTCACATAGAAAGCCTAGGAAATATGCCAATAGAAGGAAACAGGAAGCATATATAGGCACTTTAGAGTCACCACAAATTTTAAGTTGATTATTTGAAGCAGATCATTGGAATTAATGGTCTCAGGCTAGCAGGTGGCATGAGATTAAGGTGCTGGATCCCACACGGTCAGCGCCACTGTTTGAATCCTGGACCCAGCAGCCTGAAAAACTTGCCAGATGCATGTGTATGTGTGTCCAAAATCCCAAGAGGAAATGGAAGAGAAGGGATTGATGTTTGGCTATCTTCCAGGGTGGTAGGGGGTGACTTCTCACTTTTCCTCTCTATCTGTCTCTCTGGTGAGCATCTTATGGTCTTACAACACACAATCTAAAAGAAAAAAGTAATGGTCTCATTTCTAATTTTGTGCCCCCTCACCCTGGAATCATTCATAACCCTCATCTATCTCTAGATGGCACTTCAGACACATAGTAAATGACTAAAGCTCTTAGGCTTTACTCAACCAGGGTCAGTCATGAAGACTGAAGGAGGAAGAGTTTCATTTCTTGCCCATATGCCCTGCTTTGAATGCTGCTCTGATTCAATTAGCTCTAATTTACTAAGCCAAATTAAAGATCATAAAACTCTTCTGGGAAAATTTTAAGGACCATCTACCATACTCTGGTAGCTTATTCTGTAACATGCGCCTAAACATGTCTAGTCTTTAAATGTGGGATAGGGAGGGGAGACCTAAAAGAGTGGGAATACCCCTATAACTAGAAAAAGAAAGCAAAGCAAGCCACAAGGAAGCCAGAAGCTGATTAACTACAGATTTGTAATTCTAGTAAAGACAAACAGAATGAAAGGCTTTATCCCTTCAACCAAGATGTACAATTCCATCCCTCTGGCATTTAAGTTATGGTTATAGGTTATATGTTCATCTACATTCCCATAAGGTGGTTTCTATGGGGAAATGAGACATTTTCCAATTTCCATTTCATCAGTTCTTCTAGACCAGTGAGAGAAATCTTGCCTGAGCTCTTGTGCCACTAAAGACATCACAAATCTACAATTGATAAACTTTTGGACTTCTATGCCTTTTTTCTTGGATTTCCCCATGGAAGGAAGGTGAGGGAACAGGGTACCTCCAGTTCATTTATTTCAAAAGAAGCCCATTTACTGCCAAGAAGATGTTCATCTACAAAAATAATCTGAATCATCAAATTTAAGGACTCCCTCTTAAAACACTGTCCTACTTAGAATTATAGGACTTGAATGGGACTACTTCTGAGTTCTTAAATGTGTACAAAGTAAATTAAATACAAGTTGAAAAAGAGTGAATTTCATGGATAATTGCCAAAGTTATCCTCATTGCATTTAAGTGTGGGCAGTTCAGTCTTTCAGTATCTTAGGTAGGTACTATGTCTCTGTAATCACTGACATTAAATCCACTTTGGTATGTAAAGTAATAAGATCAGAATGTTATCTGTTTGATATATTTTTTTACAACTATATCTTTAGCACTGTTCACATCATAAGGCAATTGCTTAATACGTATTTGTTGAAGGAATTAAGTGAATATTTTAAGCTTACATTTTTTCATTTATTTTCCTGTATTTTTATTATGTTGCAGATTTTGTCTGTGACATAAGGTAAATATAAGGGGAAAAATTAAATGAGTAATGTTAACAAAAACTAGTAGAGTTGCTTTCCTCTGGATAGAAACCAAGAGTAACAAATGAGCATTCTGAATGAGGCCACGGATAATTCCGGGGAACAGAACTAGTCTGACTAGAAGACCATCTCCTTGAACCAATGCCCACCACAAAGGGTAGGAAACCCTCCAAGACCAAAGTTGGCCAGTTAGCCAACACCCTTCACATCCTTAAGCTCAGCCACAGCTGTCAGGCAAACATCAGTAAGAGGTATGATGAGCCCAACATCTCAAAAGACAAAGCACTTTCTCAACATCCATCGGTCAGTGATTCTACAGCTGTCTTTTCCAGAACTCTTACTCATCCTTTCCATTTCACCTTCGATTTAGTGACCCGAGGCACTCACAAGTCTAGATTGTGTGCACCTTTTGTTCCCCAACTCCTCATACCTTCTTTATCCCAGTTTTCATCACAATATATTATGACATCCATTTGTTTAAACATTGTATGTGCTATCAGTGACTATCTTCTTTCTCACTGATATCAGTTCCACATGATAGAATAAAGGAAAGAAGGAAGTAAGTGAGGAAAGAAAAATAGGAAGGGAAGGTGAGAGGGAAAAAGAGTTTGGTCAACCATAGAGGCCTCCTTCTGAAGAGTAGAGTATTTCCTCCTTCTGAAGAAGCACTTATAATTCTATTATCTTTACAAACAAGGAAAAGTCCTCTTATTAGTAGTATGAAATGGAAATCTCACAACCCTATTATTTACCAACCCTATGTGTGCAAATGCATGCACTAGAAGCCAGAGGTAACAGCCTGGTGGAGCTTTTGGAATGTTCTGCAACACCCCCACAAAATGGTTAAGAAAAAGCCTGCATGAGTGTTTTTAGAATAAGTTTCTCTAGGAACATTATCAATAATGCTCACTATCGCCCTGTGTAAGGAGGGCAGAACCCTTGTTCGATTCTGAAGGTTCTCATTACAATTTTTCTTTTAACACCAAAGCTCCCAATATCAAATTTTCCTGGATAAGTCCACTAATATCTATGGGAATCATAATCAAAACTACAAACATAATCTAAAAGACTTTCCGAAAGGGACAGAAAAAAAAAACAAGTTCTATAAGCAAGCACAGCTAACCAAGGGATATTCCAATATCCAGTGTGTCTACAAAATGTGTAAACTTAAAAAATGTTCTCCATGATATAAGCTAAGATACAGTTGCAGAAAATGAGATTTTTTTTTTTTTTTTAGAGAGAGATATTTTTGCTCTAAGGCATGTGTGCTCACTCGAGAGAGAGAGACAGCGATACAGGAAGTGAGAAATCACCCCCTAGGGGGATGGCCATGCATCAATCCCTTCTCCTTTTGGGATTTAGGGCACACATGCCTGGCATGAGTTTTAAGCCACCTGGACCCAGACTCGAACCACAGCCACTATGTGGAGGGCCAGAGACCATTACGCCATCTGCTGATCCCAAAAATGGGAGTTCTAAGTAAGAATTTTCCCTTTTACTATTAACCAAAATAGTAAAGAAGCCTCATAATGGTTTGACCTTAGAGTCAGACATTGGCCTAGCACCCTGATGAGTACAGCGTGGAGGAAAGTACAGCAAGAGGAAAAGTACATGTTAAAAATACTCTTTGTTGGGGTAGGACAATGGCACAGTGGCAAAATGCAATACCTTGTGAGACTGACACACATGGGAAAGTTCTAGGGTTGCATCCAGAGACCTCCCTGAGTAGACAGGGCACACCCAGGACACAGGACTGGCAGAAGCTGGGTGTGGATCACAATATCAATGCCTTGTTGGGGGAGTTCCCTCTCTCCCGCTCTCTTTCACCTCTTTTTCTCTCACTCATGGAAGAAATAAATAAACTTTACAAGAAAAAAAATATTCATTTCCTTCTTCCCAAAGGAAATCATAGACTTTATTTTTTTATTTCTGCATATTCTCTGGTGGAAAAAAGGTTGCATCAAACTTTTTTCTAAAGACCTAAGAGCAACCACAGAGGCATACTCCAAGTACAAAATATCATACTTCTAAGCCACTGTTCACATATTTGCAACCAAACTTTCTGTGACAAAGTTTCATTCTACAAACTTCAATCTCTAAATTTGGGGCTGTATATTGAAAAAGGCAGGAATAACTTTTTGTTACAATTCTCTAGTCTACTTTTTTTTTTAAGAGATATTTTTGCTCTAGGGTGTGTGCACTTGCCAGAGAGACAAGGAGAGACAGAGAGAGAGAGAGAGAAAGCAAGAAATCACCCCCCGGGGGGATGGGCACGCTGCAGTCCCTTCTCTTCCATTTTCCTCTTGGGATCTTGGACACGCACACGCACGTGCCTGGAGTGAGCTTTAAGTCACTGGGTACAGGACTTGAACCTTAGTTGACTATATATGAGTCCAATGGTGGAACCATTATGCCATCTGCTGATCCTTCCATTCTACTTTTAAGAACAAAATAACAATTCAAAAATGTGGAGTATCTATGGATACACGTGGGTATCATATAGCATGCTGACCACAGATAAACATGTCAACCTGAGGGGGGTTGGTGGCTAACACACTTTTTTTTTTAATCCTTCTAGCATATTCTCCCACCCTCATCATTTCATTGCTCCTTTGTGTAAGTGACCATAATCAGTGGATCTAAATTTGGCACATTTCAAAGTCAAGTAATGTAGCAAACAGAATTTGACCTCAAATAATATGCCTTTGTGCAGACACCCATTCAAGTAAATGTGCACACATACTGTCTTGCTTGCTGCAAATTAATAAATCTTCATCCTAGATTATCTGCTTCTTCACCAAATGCTCACAGCAAAGACAAGACATCTGGATGTGTTTGTTCCTCCCCTCTTACCCCCACACCCCAGCCCCTTAACACACATGCACAGCTGCAAGAGCAAGGAGAATATGTTTTTAGATTCCATTGGTTCATGCAGGCACAGAATCTGAAGCAGCTCCAAAATGGACATCAAGTAAAAAAATACCAGTTTTCAAAAGTCTGTAATTATGTATTTACACAAATTACATAATCCTGTATGTATTTACATACAATTACAGATTATCAAGTAAATAACACAATGCTGTAGTGTTAATGAGATGAAATAGAATGAAAACACCATAAACGGAAGCCATTCGTTTTCTACAAAACAGGACCTGGCAGGGCAGGTTCCCCAACACTGACCTGGCATGTCCTTCAACACTGCTTGGGGACATTCACATGACAGATGGGAAGGTGGTTCAGTCCATGCCCGATAAGTCTTTGACCACAATGCAAGTGCTGGCACCAACAAGATAGTGGTTTGGCTATCTGAGCATCTGCTTGTGAAACTGGAACCACCCATTCCACCCGTAGCTCAGGGCTGCCATCCAACGGGCTTTGGGTCTCTTAGGACAAGAACTGGATGCAAACGCCTGAGCTGGGGATGATTCGCTCTGCTGCCCAACAGACAATGCCCATGCCAAAACCCTGAGCCATCTACTCTCCCAGTACACCTATATACATAAATTGCATAAATCAATATTTATATACAGACCATTACAGTTTAATGTATCAATTGCTAAAAGCATATATAACATTTTGCTTTTCATTTTGGGGGTACCAAAACAAAATACTTAACTCCGAAAGTAGACATTAAAGTAGCATTTTCTAGGAATGCATGGAGATTTTAATCTTTTTCACATTACATTTTTTTCTTCTTTCAGGATGATTATTTAGGGCCTCATGCCACTTTAAGACTACTTTTGGCTGTTTTCTAAAATCAAATTCTTCAGTGCTAAATGTTATACCTACAACATTCTAGAAATTTGGTTCTTCTCTGTGGTCAAATGTTTAATGATCTTAAGCCAAAAAAAAAAAAAAAAAAAGAAGAAGAAGAAATGCCTTTTGGAAAAACAGAAGCCTGAATATGTGCATATTTTAGCAGCAGCAATGGGTTAAATAATAAATAAGATGACTACTTCTTGGAATTAAATGCAGTTTCTGTATAGTAAAAAAAGAAGAAAGAAATGAAGAGGACATTCTGACCTTTATCATAAATCAACTATTTTACATTGCTCTGTCCCCTCCCCCAAAATATTTAGTTCCAAATATTAGACTTGGTTCTCCTTAATGCACAAGAGTAGGACGGCATTGCCATGGACTCCGACGTGGACCGCAGCAAGGATACATGTCTGCTCAGAACCGTAGTCATGTACTGCTGGTCAGAACAGCTTTAACTCGCCAGTGACAGACTTTTATTCTTTATAGAGAATGTGCATCAGGGCAAAACAAAGTCGGAGTATTACATTTTAAAATTGGTTACATAAATCCCAGTAGATTTTTTCACTGCCACTTTCAATTTCCAAACATAACTGGCTACAAAGTGTTAGATGTAGATGAGAATTTGCTATAAATTCCTTTTTCTTAAATATTGCTTTAAGAATTTGGCTCTTTTCTCCTTAGTATATAGTAAGAAATAGTCTCCCTTGCCCAAGGGCAAGTTCTAAAATTATTGCTACTAAAGAAATAGGTATTCTTACGCTTTTCAGCATAAAACGATATAAAAGCCTTGTAAAAGATATTCTATATAGTAACCTCCCCTCTAAAAAAATTGAGTGCGTGTGAAGACTATTTTAAAAAACAAAACACAGTCAACAAGTATAATACTTTCCCCCCTTATCATTATTATTGTTAAAGATTTATTAAGTTCATTTTGTAAGTTTTACTTGAAGGGTGCTAACCATATAATGATGACAGTTCACACCCAAACCAATTTTCTATAAAAGATGTTACAATGACCCCTATGGTACTTGCATAATTTCATATCTAATAGCCAAGTGCACAAATAGAAAGTTTACAAGTATGAGCCTATTAATCGGATTCTTGTCTCTTATAAAAATTAAAAAAAAAAAAATGGCTGTGCTTTTTAAGCTTCCCCACCCCCCCATTTGAGAATTCTAAATCAGTAGAAAGTTTGATGTGAGTCCTGTTGTTCTGGAGACTGGCTAAAATAAAAGCATAGTTATTGTTTAGCTTTGGTATATTCTGCGATAGACTTTAACAAGTAAGACATATACCAACCTACCAACCCTTAGTTTCCAGCCATGAAGTTACAATGATGGAGTCACTTATGAGAGAGGAAATATTACAGACACAGAATTAAAGGTTGAGACCCAGTTTATCTTTAATCCTCTGGGATAAGCTATGAAACAAGCAGTCTGAAGAGTGAATACTCAGTGTCATGAGCAATGTGCATAAGTTTACAATAATACGGGCACAAAATAGATTGTCGCCTTTAGTACATTAGGGTCATTAGGATTTCTCATATCCATGCACCGTTATACCTACTTGCATGAATTTACCACAGGTTCATAGCAGACTTTGCCATTTAATGCTTACAGAGCCTAAAGCTTCCAAAATGCCTATCTGGCCTGTACATATTTCATTAAAAATAAACTCTATATAATAAATAAATATATAAAATAAATAAAATGTTGCCTTTGGAATTTCTATAAATAAATTTAACTTTTTTTTTCTTTTTTTTTCCTTTTTTTTTTTTTTTTTTTTTTTTTTTTTTTATAAAAGGTTTTTTTTTTTATTTTTACGGGGGTGAATTTTTTTTTTTTTTTTTAGTTTAGTTTTGTTTTAAGTTCACTGGGATGATACCAGTGAGAATTAACTGAAAAAGTCTTTTAAGTAAGACTGCACCCTTCATGCCTCTGAAAATGCAGCGTACGCTTGCGCAGGCCACCAGCCAAAATCCGGATGAGTCGAAGTATGGCAGCCGTGCTGATATAGGATGAAGTACAACTGATCAAAAATGTAAAAGCGTGTCTATTTCCCAGCATGCATCAGGCCGTTGTCCTCTCACTTCTCTCTTCGACTTCCCTGCTACTCATTCACTCGCACACTCACACTCCTCTCACACAGTCTCTCAGTCTTCTTTCACAATAAATCAAGCAAGTGGCCCTAGGCAGCCCTCCAGGAGGACAAGCCTTTAAGTGCAGAACAAAATCAGCATGTTCCCATCCAAACATCCACCATACATTATGCATGCGACAAAGTTTGGCAACAGTGGAGCTGATGTGATGACACAGCTAATCAATAAGAACCCACCGCATGAAACCTTTATAGTGGTTACTTTTTTAAGGGCTCAAGTGAAGAAACTGTCTTTGTCAACTTTGGCTTAGAATATCCTTATATAGTTCAGGTACTTTGTCGGGATCCACGGGTCTAGGTAAAAAATGTGTGAATTTCTGGTGCCGTTTAGTCCTGGTCCCTTCTCTTGGAGTCCCGTCTTTATTTAATGCAACATAGTATCGCCTTCCAGTGTCCACGTGTTTATATAGGTTCGATGAGTACGTATTATACCAGTTTTCTTCAAACTGTTCTCTGAATACACACTCTTGGGTTAGTTTTTCCTGTATTAAAAAAAAAAAAAAAAGAAAGAAAGAAGAAAATGAATAAATAATATGTGCAAGAATACTTTCTATATTAAAAGTTACTATTCAATTGTTACAGACTGCAACTCTGATGCGAAAATACTGATTATAACCATTTTCATACATTTTGCAAAAACTACTTAAAACTCTAGATCTAACTATATTTTAACCTTATTCATAAAGACTAAATAAAACAAAAGATTCTCAATGTTTTCTAGTTAAACTCTTCCACATACCAATTATTTGAATGACTCAATGACAAAGAACAACTAGCATGCTGGGTCATTCTCATTTTTACTATGACAATTAGATAGTGATCTTCCTGGGATGGAAGAGTCCTTGTGGAAGCCCAAAACACAGATAACTACTCCATTTTTAATATACTTTTTATAAAGTACTTGTTATATGAACCAACATTATCAGTGATGTCAGATATTTTCTGTCTTTTTAAGCAGTGCCATTTAATATCTAAGAATGGTCTTAAACTTCAGTGTATGATAGAATCATCTGAGATACTTTTTCAAAATGCAGATCTGTTGAGACCTTCCTGAGCATGCCAGGTGTACATGAATGTGCCCATGATCCTGGGGCAGGATCACAGCATGGTGATCCTGTTCGGGAGATGCTAACTTGCTCGTGCTCTCTCTTTTTCTCTCCCCTCCCCCGCTCTCTCTCTCTCTCTAAAATAAACATTTTTAAAATGCAAATTCCTGACTCTCCAACCCCTTAAAATCCTGATCTAGAAAGTCTCAAAATATACATTTTTACTTCTTTATATGTTTGTTTGCTTATTTATTTATTTATTCCATGAAAAAGAGAGAGAGAGACAGAGTACCCCCAATGGGGACTTAATATCCTCATCCATCCCCGCTTCAGCCAGTCCCAGAACATGGGCATGTGCATGTGCATGTCTGCCATACTCAGTGAGGCCTCTGGATGCAAACCCAGAACCTTCCCAGGTGGGTCATCCTCAAAGAGCATTGTTTTACCATTGCCTCACTATCCAGCCCTGAAATACACATTTAATGGGCCCCTTGGAGAATTCTTAGGAAGATAAGCCTCTTTCTACATCTTAAAATACAGCGTTTTCTACCGTGACTGAGCAAGTCTTCCAGAATACAAAGAAATAAGAACAAATATTCTGACTCAATTATTTCCTTGAATTTCAATAGAAGAGCCACTCAACTAAAAAACGTTTATAAAGGCCACATTTTCAGGCACACAGATTTCAGGGCAAAAGTAGTATTTATTCCTACATTCCTAGGGCACAAAAGTTCCACATCTTCATAAAAAATATTGTAATTCCTATGCACCTGAGCTCTGGAAAACTGGGGTCCCAATCAAGCCCTTAAATTAGGGATTGGACAGCTACAGTACCCGACCAGAAACAACATACACAACACACCCCAAGGCCATGAATACGCTTCAGGCAGAAATGCTGGGTCTATGCTAGACCTGGGAAATAAGGCAACAGAATTTACTGACCTTTTTGCTGTTCTGACTACTCAAATTAAACTTTTAAAAGTAATATTTTTCTAGATGGTTATTTAAAAAAGAAAGAAAGAAACTAAGGGCTGGCAGGTGACATGATGGTTAAGGCGCTAGACTCCCCTGTGGCCAACCACAGTTCAAGTCCTGAACCTGGTGGCTTGTTTTCTCACTTTCTCTCTCTCTATGGTTAAATTTTTAAAATAATAAAAATAAAGTTGAACAGATAATTATATAAAAAAAAAAGGAAACACTAACATGACTTTTAAAAATATTTCCTGGGGCCAGCAGGTGCATGGTGGTTAAGTGCACTGAACTCTCACATGGCTGACTATGGTATGGTTGAGTCCTGGACCTATTGGCTTGATTTCTCACTTTCCCCTCTCTCTGTCTCTGTCCCTGTCTCTGTTTCTCTCTGGTCGAATTAAAATAATAATACTGATGCTGAATACAAATTAAATAATTCTTTAAAAAGATTTTTCCCTTGCTCCTCCTTAACTGGCATTTTATGTAAATAAGAAAACAAATAAAGAATACAGATAGAAGATTATTTAATAAAAAATATGTTATTTAACTTTATTTATTTATTTATTTTATTTTGACCAGAGTGAGAGAGAGAAAGTAGGAAAGCAAGCCACCAGATCCAGGACTCGAACCACGGTCAGCTATGTGGGAGTCCAGCGTCCTTAACCACCACGACACCTGCCGGCCCCCAGCTAAGGGCATGTGACATTCCTCCATTTCGGTCTTTCAAATCCAGATGACAGACAGCAAAGTTTTTACAAAGTATAGATGTATATGCACACAGTTCAGAACACATGCTGGGTTGAATCCATAATCCCCAATTACTTGTGGATTAAGTCAGAAGAGTAAGGGAGAGAAGAAAGGGAGAGAATTTGGCAAAAATCAATCAATCGTCAATGACAGGCTGCTTTCTTGATGCCTCTTCCCTAACCCGAAGGCTGAAAGCACAAATTTCAGCTCTGAAGGGCCTATACTTCCTGGGAGGTCAAAAGTGGTCAAAAGCACTGGAGAGTGGGCCAGCAGGAGGAATAGGGGTTAAAGCCCTGGACTTCGAAGCAGCCAACTGCGATTTGAGTGCTGAACTTGGCTTGAAATTCAGGACCAGCACATGTGTGTGCCCAAAATCCCAGGAGGAGAATAGAGAAAAAGGGATTACGGTAGTCATCACTCCTGGGGCATGATTTCTCACTTTTTGGTCTCTCTTCAGCTGAGCACACAGGAAAAAAAAAAAAAGGTAGTAGGTTTTTATCTCATTGGATGAATTTTTGCTAGGTGGGTTGAACTGAGGGAAAGCAGAAACATTTTAACTGCAGGAGGCAAGGACAAAAACAATGAGAAAACTTTAGAGGCTTGGTTTTACAGAGACAAAAGAAATTGCAGAAATTGAGAAGTTATTTGTAGCTCTGCCCACAAGTGGACTAGTCTCATCTGGCATGGTTAGAAGCTCTGCCCTGCAGGGGTAGGATACACAGTGCAGATGCACCCCTGCACCCTTGGTATGTGTGCCTAGAGGGGCATGCTTTCAGGGAAACAGCCACCTCCTGCAGAGAGATTAGACCAAGTGTAATTTTCTTTCTCCCATCTCTATTAAAAATGATAATAATGTTTAAAAGCTATTAAAGACATTAATGGCTATATTGATCTTTACTTCCATCTACATAATAAATAGTCTCTTCACAGGCAAGAGTATTCCTGGCTAAAAATGGCTGGGTTTGGTTTGCTGTAATTAAGTAAAATTTCTAAACAAATGACGTACATTTATTTTTTCATTAATATAATGGAACAAAGTATGGAATTGGATGCTGAGCATTCAGTTCTACCCAGGACAGGAAAAGCTCATTCTAATTCAAATTAAGCTTTCATTCTAATTCAAATTAAGCTTTCTTCACAGCAGGAAATCACACCAACTGCTGATAAACACCCTGTTCATCTTTATTTTTGAAATGTAGAAAACTTCCTCCTCCTCAAGGCGCCATAGGTTAGGCCCCAGTTTGCATTTCCTCTGCATACACAGCGTGCCTACAGCACAAATGCCTTTCCTGGATCAGAAGCAGACACACCAGGACGGCCATACAGTGATGCACAATAATAAAACGTGACGTTGACCATGTGGGAAGATGCCGGGTGTGCATCTGGAGACCTCCCTGAGTACATGGGCACTGCCACACACTTCTCCACCCCCACCCCGCCATCCCTGCCACCTCATGCAAGTCCATAATCCCAGGCTGAGGCTGGGAGTGGATCCATGGCGTTCTCTGGTTGGGTTCTGACTTCTTCTCTCTCCCTCTCTTGGAAAAAATAATGATAAATTTTAAAAATAGTAACAGTAACCTACACAGAAGATAGCCAGTTTACATGAGGGGAGAGAGTCTGATTTGGGGGTTAAAAAGCCTACTCAAATCCCAGCTTCACTACCCTCCTACCCATAGGACCTTTATAACTACTGGGTTGTCAGAAGTCATGAGGCATGGTGGTTAAAGGCGCTGGACTCCCACATGACTGACCATGGTTCAAGTCTCAGACCTGGTGGCTTGCTTTCTCACTTCCTCTCTCTCTCTCTGTCTCTCTCTGATCAAACTGAAAAATAATAATGATACTAATAATAAATAAAGTTAAAAATAAAATAATGATTTTAAAAAAAAGAAGTCATGAGGTATTTCCTTCTATGATTTTCTGTGCAGAAATGTGTCATGACTTTCCCAACAAGCAGTCACTTCATCTTTAAATCAGGTTAGTAACGAGCATCTTGAGATGGGTGTGACGAGGACCATGAGGACACGGTAGAAGGTGCTCATCAAACAGTGTTGGTGCAGTGTTACAGGAACAGCATAACCTCGTAGAACTGGAACAAACCTTAACCCATTGCTAGTGCAACAGTTCCATTTACACAGGATAGCAAGGTCCACGTGTGACATGATTTGTCCTGGTCTATGACACAGGATCTTGTTATTATAGTAATGAAGCCACCAGAGCAAGAGATTTCCAGGAGCCTTACTGGAGCTGCTGCACTCCTGGGTCCAGGCCACTTCCGCTGTTCCCTTTTCCCTGACCTAGCAGTGTGGCTCCTGAAGCCCCTCTTCTGCAGAGACTGCTGATGCTATTTCCCAATGGGCAGGCCCTGGGGAGGATCTTGCAGGTAAAGGACAAGGGTTTGCAGGCTGTAGTCAAGAATTGAACGCTGTAATTCTTCTTCTCAGACAACTGTACTTCCTCTCATCTTTACCTCAAAACATAATTTTTACAAACTTTTTCTTTAATTCTTCTATGAGACAGAGAGACAGGGGCAGAGACAGACAGCACCTGCAACAGGATCTCAATGCCACAGTCCACCCCAGCCTCAGACAGCCTCGGCTCATGGGCCCACATGCCTGGTGTACTCAGAGAGCTCTCTGGATACCAACTCAGAACCTTCTCATGTGGGTTAGCCTCCCAGAGCACCACATTTTCATTGCTGCACCACCATCCAGCATCTACAAAATGCAATTTAAAAAAAAAAAAAAAAAAAGATTCCTTTTACAGGAGAAATATATGAAGAGAGAAAGAAAGTAGAAAGCATGAATGAAATTCTGCAATGGTAGAGGTCTTACCATCTAAGTATGGAACACTAATTTGCTTTCAGGCTTAAGAGAAGATTTTCATTCTACATGTTTTTAAAATAAGATGAAAAAAATTCTTTAAAAAAGGAGGTTGGGAAGACAGATGGTGGCAAAGAGATTAAAAAAAAAATGTGATACTCAACATGGCAATTGCATGTGGAAAGGGTCCCAATTCAAACCCAGTCACCTCCCTGAGTACACAGTCATGCCCTGTTAAGGATGCTCTCTCTCTCCCCTTCTCTCCCCCTTGCTCTCTCTCTCTCTCCCTCACTCATTGAAGAATAAATAAATAAACTTTTTAAAAAATCAAATAAGCTAAAAAATTTCATTGGCCTTTTAACACTGCTCAATTTTCCTAGCAAGCTACTATAGCATTGTTTAAACAAACTTAATTTATTAACTTTCTAGGCAACTCAGAAAATAAATTGAATTATTCTATTTTAAAAAGTGTAATCTATAGCTAGCATTTTTCATGATGGTTAATAGTTCAATCATCTCAGACACAGGAGCGTTGTATAACTTCAGTTAACAAGTTAAATGAAATTCTGCAGACATTACATTGCAAAACCACTGGTATTTTTCAGCTCCTGTAATTACACCAATTACGCCAGTCTGATAAGCTTGCATACCTTAAAAACTAAAATTATCATTAAAAATTAAAGACCATGTTACTTTTATATACATGTAAAAGCTTTTAAATAATTTCTTCCCCTTATCTAATATTTTGTCAATGTGTGATTTTTTTTGTTTTGTTTTAGACAGAGTAGCAAGTTTTATATAATTTATCTCTTTATGATCATACTTCAGTACTTAGTGATAAAATATTTAGTTGAGGTAAATATGTTATGTATCTGAACTCCAAAATTATTTTTCCAGATTAAAAATAAGTAAATGAGTACAAATTGGGACAACAAAAAAATAAACCTGGCAAATCCGTATTCTTACATATGAGCAGAGGAGAAAATAAAATGTGCTGCTTTCAAATAAACTATACACTTTAGAATTACAGGACTCAGATGTTTTAAAACTCACCACATGTTTCCAATGCAGACAGTTTATAGAGTATTCCACTATAAAGTGATCAATTCTTGTTTTATTGTATTTCCATGTTTTAATTTTTTTTTTAGATTATTTAACTATAGCTGTTTATGGCATACCTATCTTTGAACTGTTGGACTGCATCACCAGGCTTGGGTGGAGAATATGGATTTAATTCAAAAGTCTACTAAAGCCCATGCTTTGGAACAAAATCTGGTGAATGTTAGCAACCATGGAAACCTCTTTTCATTTTATATCATCAAATTCTGAGCAGTGGGAAAAACCAAAATTAAAACTTCAAAACTTTTACCAATTCTATTAAAATCAAAGTATGAGATAATTATGTGAAAATTATGGTACAGCCTAGATAATGCTTAGGAATGCTTTAAGAGATAAACTTATATAGACACTAATTTAAACTATGAGATCATTTGAAAGTGTATAAATCTCCATGGGTATTATTGTTATGTCCAATCATATCTACGCTCATTTTAAAAATGAAATTAGAGTTACTTGAAATGTTTAGACTCAGTAATAGTTCTTACAGAAAGCATATACATTTATAGTATGCCGTTATTGTAAAATATGATTTCCGTATTAACAAATACGTGGGGTAGCTTTAACCACACTGCTCAAATGGTTGTATTTTATTCAACTCAATGGATTGCTTAAACTATCCGCTACTACAATATAAACTATTACAACACGTAAATTCAGGATCGGTGCCTACACAGACATTGACTTAATTCCCGAACATTACGTAAGTTAATGACTTTGATGTAATCATTCATTCTCATATCTGCTGTTTATTACAGTCATGGTATTTAAACCTCCCTTAACCACAATTACTCGTACAGATGTACTCTTCCTCATTAATAATCTAGCAGTAAAGCCTTAATGGGAGTTGTTGCAAGGATCAGGGTGATTAAATATAATGACTAAAGGACCATTAATAAGAAGCCAGGTCTTTTAACTCTTCTCTCCTGGGAGAAGTCCCCAACTATACAGAAAGCAACAAACACAGAGAGACTAGGCAAGAGGGCACTATCTCCTATTTTATTGGAAGCTTCAATACAGATCCAAACCCCTTGTGCCCACCATATGCCTTACCTACAATCCCGTTTTTCAAAACCTCTTTAAACTCCCTGCATTCCAGGTGGGTCTGCTTTTATATCCATGCTCCTGGCCATTGACATTGCGCTGGATGGCCCAAGCAGTGGTGTAGTAGTACTACGTTGTGCGAGGCTCTGAGAGACTGACCCACATGGGAGTCTTCCTAGATTAGGTCCGGAGACCTCCCTAAGTACACTGAGCACACAAAGGCCGTGAGCCAAGGCTGGCTGAAGCAGGGGGCAGACTGCAGCATCAGGATCCTGTTAGGAGTGCAATATCTCTGTCTCTCTGTCTGTCTTTCTCTCGCTCACAGAAGAAATAAATACATAAACTTAGAAAGAAAATTGCCACTGGAATTGTGGGAACAATTGAATCAGTTGTCTCTGGTTAATATAAACAAAATGAAGCAAGTGTGCAGGCAATGTTTTATTTTGTTCATCAAAATGTACAAAAAAATTAAGAATTCCTACATTCTCTCCACCCTTCCTCTACCTAGGAAAAGAGAAAGAAAAGACGAAGAAAGAAAGAGAGAGAGAAAAGGAAGGAAGGGAGGAAGGAATGAAGGAAGGAAGGAAAGAAAGAAGAAAGAAGGAAGGTCAAATGCCTTCTCCCCAGAAGCTCCTTCATTCAGTATTTGGTGACTCAAAAATTGGAGCCCCAGTCTGAATTTAGGTGCACACACACACACACACACACACACACACACACCTTCCACACTGTATGGTCACCAGCCATGTGGCATCAACTAAGCTGCCAAGAACAGAACCCGCCAAATGTACCACTGGACAAGATAGACAATTTTGAGGCCTTCCTTAGAAGCTGCCTATAAACATGAATATTTGTTTAGCAAATCATATTTGCTCATAAACCTGCATTATATTTTCAGAAACTTATCCCCATGAGGGAGAGAAAATCTTCCTCAAGGTATAATGAAATCTAAATTTGAAAATCTAAGATTTACTTGAAAAAAGATTTTTTTCTTATGTTAATGTGTAGTCGATATACATTTAATTCTTCCATAAACAAACCTGTAGGAAAAATTCATCAAATTCCTTTTAGGATCTTAGAACATCAAGTTGGAAAAGAAAAATCACATGAAACATTCCTTAACTACAGATTATTATCTTATAAGGATAGTTACAGCATTTACTGGCCAACTTAAAATGTATATCAAAGACACACAAAAGCTGAAAATACTTCAAATTAAATATTACATGGTAAAAAATGATAGAAGAATGCCCTTGAAGGATCAAACTGACTAACCTGGGGGAGAAATGAAAAGCTAAAAAAGCTAAAAATTACAGTGAGGAAATAGAGAGTAAGGAAGGGTACTATATAAACATATTGGAATCCAACTAATTTGTTTTCAAGATAATCACTGGAGGAACCAGCAGTTAGCATAATGGCTCTGTCACTGGACTCCCACATAGTCGACCGTGGTTCGAGTCCCGGACCCGGTGGCTTAAACTCACACCGGACCGGGCGCGTGTGCTTGCATGCCCAAGATCCCAAGAGGAGAATGGAGGAGAAGGGATTGTGGTGTGGCTATCCCCCCTGGGGGGTGATTTCTCGCTTTCTGTCCACGAACTGATGAATGGTTAGAAAAACTGTGTCCCCCCTTGTTGGGGAAACAAACTACACCCATAAAAAAAAAAAAAAAAAAAAAAAAAAAAACCTCTCCAAAAAAAAAAAGATAATCACTGGATATACTGGAGAGGGTAAAATTTTTTTAAAAAGATAAAAAAAGTACCAGAGACTTTCTGTGATAGACAAAGCAGGTTTAATTTAGCATATGGTTTGTAGAAATTAAAAGATTAACAAATATAGTGACAATATAAGTCCAAAGACCATATTTTTTTAGTTGCCAGAGCGTGCGTGCACTCACCAGAGAGAGAGAGAGATAAGGAGAGGGAGAAAGCACTTCCCAAAGGGGCGTGGTCACACCATAATCCCTTCTCTATTTCTCTGTCCTATCAGGAGCTGGAGCACGCACAGAAGCCACCAAGGCCAGGATTCTAACCATAGTCAGCCATGTGGGATCCAGCTCTTTTAGCCACTAGGTTATGGGTCAGCTCCAAAGGCAAATTTTGAAGAATTAAAATATTCACAAAATTTCCTTCATAAAAGCATCCAACATTTCAAAAATACGTGCATATAATCTGGTAACTGTGGGTCAGTTGATTAACATTCCTGGGCCTCAACTTCCTTCTCTGTGAAAATGAGGGAACCAGACTAAAAGATTTCTAAGGTCTAGTGATTCAGTCTTGGAAACAACAAAATGTGGAAAACAGAGTTATCCACAATAACTTTGGAAGAACGTACTGAACAGGAAATGAAAAAAGAACCTGCAGTGGAGTTGGAAAGTAGGGCAAGAAA
>NW_006160154.1:1395969-1424331 GCF_000334495.1 Tupaia belangeri chinensis | reverse complement strand
AAGAAACCAAATTAAACATGCAGCATCAGTTGCCCACTGTGGCAGGGAGGGGACAGTGGATCAGAAACAACCCAGAGTGAATTCATGCTTCAGAAGCGATCAAAAGAACGCAGTTGTTATCTCAAAGAAAAAAGAAAGGCAGGAACCCCCTTCTCCTCCATGGGGGACCATTTGGATGATTCAGTCCTGGAGAGTGTTACCTCTTCTCTGTATTTTAGGGCCCTCCATGTCCTCTTCCCAACATCAGACTCAGTAAACATGGCTCATTAACAAACTGCTTGCCTGACCAACAGACACTGCATCATGAACTGCCTTAAGAGAACTTACAGAGGAGAAAAAAAAAACACATCCTATAAGAAAACCAAAGGTTAGCAACGTCGAAGAACATTGAAACCTTAAGGGAAAGCAGAGACAATGCCATGACAAAGAGAAATGGTACCAGGACTCTCTGGCTCATTATCTGATATTGCCATATTTCTCTTGAATTTCTCAAGCAGCATCAGCTGATAGTGTGTCCCCTCAGCACCTAGAGTCAGGTTGCAAAGGAGAAGCTTGTCTCTGGCACTCTCCCCTACTCCTTGGTATCCCCTCCAGCTCTTAGCTCCCATTCTACTGATGGTCAGCCTAGATTTATTGGGTTGTTGGAAAAGTCATAATGCATTTTTGCATAGAAAAACAATCATGACTTTTCCAACAACTGACCCTTTCTCTCAACACCTATGTGACTGTGTCTAATTCTTTCAGGGCCCCTCTCTCTACTAGAGTGTAACAGCTACTTTCAGGGCTAATCACAAAAATATGATCAACTAGCCTTTCTATTCCTCTAAGACACCAAACACATATGCTGACATACGCCTTTTTGGGGTTTTTTGGGTTTTTTTGTTTGTTTTTTTGAGAGGTTTTTGCTCTAGGGTGCGTATACTCACCAGAAAGACAGAGAAAGAGACAGAAAGCAAGAAATCACCCCTTCTCTTCCATTCTCCTCTTGGGATCTTGGCACGCATGCACACACACACGCTCGGCTTGAGTTTAAGGCACCAGGTCCAGGATTCGAATCACAGTCGACTACATAGGAGAGTCCAGTGACATAGCCATTACGCCAACTGCTGGTCCCTACATGAGCTTTTTAAAAACCGTACCTTAACCCTGAAAGACTGATTCTTTTTTTTTTTTCTTTAATGGCCAAACGGTGCCAGTGCTTGCCAGAGAGACAAAGAGACAGAGGGTGAGGGATAAAGCACCACTTAATGAGTTGTGGTCATATCACAATCCTTTCTCCTCTATTTCTCCATCCAGTTGGGATTTGGGCCATGCACACACATGCACACCCAGTGAATTTTTCAAGCCACCCAGGACTGAGATTAGAACTGTGGTTGGCCATGTAGAATCCAGCTCCCTTAACCAACTACAGGGCCAACCTTCCTTTTCTTTTTTTTCTATTAAATATATTCATTTATTTATTCCATGACAGTGAAACAGATGGGTACTCCCAACAATGTCTTCCTGCCATAATCCACACCCAGTCTCAGCTAGCCAAGATCGAAGATAACATCTTGCACATACAGGGAGACCCTGGGACACAAATCTAGGACCCTCCCATGTGGGACTAGATGCATTACCACTGCACCACCAACTTGGCCCCAAGACCAGTTCTGATGGTAGGTATTATGAGTGCTGTGACAACCCAGTGAGTTCACTCGTATGTGAACATAAAAATAATAATAGTGGGACCAGCACTTAGCGTAATGGCTATGTTGCTGGACTCCCATGTAGTCAACCGCGGTTCACATCCCATACCCGGTGGCTTAAAAAACTCATGCCGGGCGCGTGTGCGTGCGTGCCCAAGATGCCGAGAGGAGAATGGAGGAGAAGGGATTGCGGCGTGGCCATTCCCCCTGGGGGGGTGATTTCTCGCTTTCTGTCTCTCTGTCTCTCTCTGTCTGTCTGGCAAGCGCACGCACCCTATGGCAAAAAACTCTCAAAAAATAATAATAATAGTAATAATTACAAAGTAAATAAATCTCTAATTCAAAGAATTTCTTTAAGTAGATAAAATAATAATGACTTTGATAATAATGAGCAGCATATGAGAAATAAACACATAAAATTAATTTAGATAAATAAGGTTTATGGTTGATATTTTAAGGTATAATTCAAAGGATGCTACATTTTGATTTGTAGTGCATTTTTTTTATTGATTTTCAGACTCTGTCATGAGTCTTAATTTTAGAATTCAAACTTGCAAGAAATACAATGCTGGTGCATCGTCCACCATACAGTGAGGACTCTTGGAGGTCACACCAGTACAGCATTTCCGTCACTAGCACACACGCCTAGAAGGCTGCTAAGAGAATGAGCATTTGCTGAGCAGCCACGGAGGCAAGCACTGTGTAGCTGCTTTATAGGCATCATGTCTTTCCCAGCAGTGCTGTGCAGTGACTGACATCAGCCTGGCTGGAAGGCCACAGCTCAGAAGGATTGAGTAGACTGCCCAAGGTTGCGCAGCTAGTGAACAGTGGAGCTAGGATTCGAAGCTCTGGCTTCCACTGCTCATGTATCATCTCCAGGTTCAAAGGGTTCCTAATGCAAGTATAGACCAGAATCTTGCATCAAAATACAGCAAATTGAAAAGCAGCTTGAAAGAGAGAAAGAGGAACAAAGAAAAAGAATACAAGCCAAGTCAAACATAATTCATCAGGAAAATGAAAGAAAGGAAAAAAGGAAGGAGGAAGAGAAGGGAAGAGAGAAGGAGGAGAGAGAGAGGACAGGAGAATGAAAGAAACCTAAGGCTGGAAGTGGACAGCAGATTACGTGAGACTATGCAATACAACATGGCAGCCACACAGGCAAAAATATTTCAGCGCTACAGCAAAGCAATCACATTATGCACCACAGGGAAGGTGCCGTGCTGTCTTTGGCATGACCTTGGCAAGTCTGTTCTTAGAATACTGCATTGAGCTTTGGGTACTTCATTACAAAGGAGAAGCAAGCTTCAATAGAGATTTCAATGAAGAATTTAAGAATAAAATAAAAAATCGAAAAGGCGTTAACTTATGTCAGAATTTTAATCATTTATAAAGAGCATGAAGGAAGACAATTCCAAGCATGTGTCTCTCCCACTTAACGCCATAACCTTTTAATCCTCAGAGGGAAGCCCTCTGCAGCAGGGGTGTCAGGCATGCAGACATTTTTCTCAGCCAGTTGTCACATTGCCACTGAGGCGCACCAGGGCAGCAGGCTGACAAATGATGTTTTTGTACAAGTTCAAGTCAGTCCCTGGCACAGGGGGAGGCAGGAAGGATGAGGAGGCCACCGCTGAAGCTGCCCCCTGGGCAGGTGCTCCCACTTCACTCCAGTGGGGCCGTCATTTTGTGAGGCTCGGGGCATCTCCCAGGTCAGGACACAGCACGGCACAGCAGTAGCAATATCCCCTGAGTAGTTGATGATGCTGACAGGGGAAGACCCTCTAAATGTCAACAAAGCCACCACTAATAGCCACTGGGGTAAACAGAAGCAGGGACAAGAGGAGGGAGCGAGGGAGGAAGGACAACAGAATCAACATACATCTCAAGGTTTCTAAACCCGGCAGCAAAGTTTCACTGCTGAGAATACCCTGCCTGTTTTCCTCCATTTCCTCCATGAACAATCCTGACATTCTCTACTAACCCTAGAATTCAGTTCCCTCCTTCAAGCTCTCCAAACCCTTTTTGGTTCACAAATTTTATTCTAACATTTACCATACCAAACTGCAATTCTCAGTTTACTTGTCCGACACTCCCCACAAAGTTCAAGTTCTTCTGAGTCAATTCCCAAATCACTCACAAAACAAAGTATCTTTGCATTTGTCAAAATCACTGATGCTTATTATTTAAGGTAGATAAGTTCTAGAGTGTATCGGGCAATGAATTCATGAATACTGAACCTCTGTTTCTGGGGAAATACAAAGTAAGGATCCTGAGAGCTTCTCGACTAACATTTTTGTCAACCTATCGATATATAATCTTGTTTGGTGTGGTTCTGTTTAAAGATACTTTCTTCAATATATCATTATTGTTTCATGAACACTGAACTCACAGACAACAGGTGCCCAAAGGAAACATTTCTCACACAGGCACTAAGCCACATCATAGCCTTCTTGTGCTTAGCAACACTCACCACCACTTCCGTACTGCACTTGGGGCCATTGTACACAACAAAATCATAAAATAAAATAAAGCACAAAATGTGAAATATTAATGACACTAAAGAGATCCATGGGACCAGCAGATGGCATAATGGTTACACTGCTGAACTCCCATGTAGTCAACCACGGTTCAAGTCCCGGACCCAGCAGCTTGAAACACATCAGGCACATGTGTGTGCGTGCCCAAAATCTCAAGAGGAGAATGGAAGAAAAGCGACTGCAGCGTGGCCATCCACCCCTCATTTCTCACTTGCTATCTCTCTGTCTCTCTCTGTCTTTCTGGAGAGCACATATGCCCTATAGCCAAAACCTCTCTTAAAAAAAAAATGCAAGTATAGACCAGAATCTTGCATCAAAATACAGCAAATTGAAAAGCAGCTTGAAAGAGAGAAAGAGGAACAAAGAAAAAGAATACAAGCCAAGTCAAACATAATTCATCAGGAAAATGAAAGAAAGGAAAAAAGGAAGGAGGAAGAGAAGGGAAGAGAGAAGGAGGAGAGAGAGAGGACAGGAGAATGAAAGAAACCTAAGGCTGGAAGTGGACAGCAGATTACGTGAGACTATGCAATACAACATGGCAGCCACACAGGCAAAAATATTTCAGCGCTACAGCAAAGCAATCACATTATGCACCACAGGGAAGGTGCCGTGCTGTCTTTGGCATGACCTTGGCAAGTCTGTTCTTAGAATACTGCATTGAGCTTTGGGTACTTCATTACAAAGGAGAAGCAAGCTTCAATAGAGATTTCAATGAAGAATTTAAGAATAAAATAAAAAATCGAAAAGGCGTTAACTTATGTCAGAATTTTAATCATTTATAAAGAGCATGAAGGAAGACAATTCCAAGCATGTGTCTCTCCCACTTAACGCCATAACCTTTTAATCCTCAGAGGGAAGCCCTCTGCAGCAGGGGTGTCAGGCATGCAGACATTTTTCTCAGCCAGTTGTCACATTGCCACTGAGGCGCACCAGGGCAGCAGGCTGACAAATGATGTTTTTGTACAAGTTCAAGTCAGTCCCTGGCACAGGGGGAGGCAGGAAGGATGAGGAGGCCACCGCTGAAGCTGCCCCCTGGGCAGGTGCTCCCACTTCACTCCAGTGGGGCCGTCATTTTGTGAGGCTCGGGGCATCTCCCAGGTCAGGACACAGCACGGCACAGCAGTAGCAATATCCCCTGAGTAGTTGATGATGCTGACAGGGGAAGACCCTCTAAATGTCAACAAAGCCACCACTAATAGCCACTGGGGTAAACAGAAGCAGGGACAAGAGGAGGGAGCGAGGGAGGAAGGACAACAGAATCAACATACATCTCAAGGTTTCTAAACCCGGCAGCAAAGTTTCACTGCTGAGAATACCCTGCCTGTTTTCCTCCATTTCCTCCATGAACAATCCTGACATTCTCTACTAACCCTAGAATTCAGTTCCCTCCTTCAAGCTCTCCAAACCCTTTTTGGTTCACAAATTTTATTCTAACATTTACCATACCAAACTGCAATTCTCAGTTTACTTGTCCGACACTCCCCACAAAGTTCAAGTTCTTCTGAGTCAATTCCCAAATCACTCACAAAACAAAGTATCTTTGCATTTGTCAAAATCACTGATGCTTATTATTTAAGGTAGATAAGTTCTAGAGTGTATCGGGCAATGAATTCATGAATACTGAACCTCTGTTTCTGGGGAAATACAAAGTAAGGATCCTGAGAGCTTCTCGACTAACATTTTTGTCAACCTATCGATATATAATCTTGTTTGGTGTGGTTCTGTTTAAAGATACTTTCTTCAATATATCATTATTGTTTCATGAACACTGAACTCACAGACAACAGGTGCCCAAAGGAAACATTTCTCACACAGGCACTAAGCCACATCATAGCCTTCTTGTGCTTAGCAACACTCACCACCACTTCCGTACTGCACTTGGGGCCATTGTACACAACAAAATCATAAAATAAAATAAAGCACAAAATGTGAAATATTAATGACACTAAAGAGATCCATGGGACCAGCAGATGGCATAATGGTTACACTGCTGAACTCCCATGTAGTCAACCACGGTTCAAGTCCCGGACCCAGCAGCTTGAAACACATCAGGCACATGTGTGTGCGTGCCCAAAATCTCAAGAGGAGAATGGAAGAAAAGCGACTGCAGCGTGGCCATCCACCCCTCATTTCTCACTTGCTATCTCTCTGTCTCTCTCTGTCTTTCTGGAGAGCACATATGCCCTATAGCCAAAACCTCTCTTAAAAAAAAAAAAGAGAGAGAGAGAGAGAGAGAGAGGAAGAGATCCTTGGAAGGACCCTTATTTATAGCATGAGAACTGAATGAAGATGGAAGAGCATGGACTTCCTCGACCTCCTGTGGGACCATGTGCATGAAGGCAACTCACATTTTTTGCCTTTCTGTTCATGCTTACAAATAACCAGGAAAGTGAGACAAATATTAATGTGGGGATAAAGCAAATGTTAGCAAATAAGTAAATTCACTACTTCAGAATCTGTGAATAATGAGTATCAACTGTATTTTTAGCTCCTATTAAAGTGCCTAGTGATTAATAATCTTTGTTGAGGGGCCAGCAGATGGCGTGGTGGTTGAGGTGATGGACTTCCCACATGGTTGACAGCAGTTCAAGTCCTGGACCTGGTGGCTTCTTTTCTCACTTTCCCTCTCTGTCTCAAATGAACTCATGTAAAATAATAATAATAAATAAAATAAAATAATTATTTTTAAAAATAATAATATTTGGGACCAGCAGAGGGCATGATGGTTATGTCACTGAACTCCCATGTAGTTGACCATGGTTCGAGTCCTGGACCCAGCGGTTTAAAACTCACGCAGGGCACGTGTGCGTGCATGCCCAAAATCCCAAGAGGAGACTGGAGAAGAAGGAATTATAGTGTGGCCATCTCCCCTGGTGGTGGTGGGCGGGGATTTCTCACTTTCTGTCTCTCTGTCTCTCTCTGTGTCTTGAGCTAGCACACGTGCCCTATAGAAAAAAAAAATTCTTTAAAAAATAATAATAACGTTTTTTGACTTTATGAAAGAAAGCAAGAATGGGGGGATGTATAAGCGAGTAAGCTCATGAATGAACTGTGAGGAGAAAAGTGAATGTGTATGTGTGTGAAAGAGCAAATGAGTGCTTGTGCCAGTGAGTGTGTGAATGAAGAGTGAATGTGTGAGTGAGTAGCAGACTTCCACTTTGAACCCTAACTCTAAATCAAGTGAACCCCCCCCCCCCAGAACTAGTTGAAGGAACTCAGGGTAATGGCAATACTCAAAAGACAAACAGGAAGTGCTGCAATGCAAAAGCAGTCTAAGAGGTGTCAAATGGTGGCACAGCAGTAACACAACTCTCTGCGAGGCTGATCCACACGAGAAGGTTCCCAGTTCATGTCTAGAGACCTCCCTAAACATGCTGAGCATGTGTGTCTGCCTACGATCTGGGGCTGGCTGGCACCAGGGGTGGACTGCAGTATAAAGACCCTGTTGAGGATATCTGCCTAACTCTCTCCTTCCCTGTCATGGAAGGAGTAAATAAAGAAACTTGTCAAAAAAAAAAAAAAAATGTTCTAAAAGCCTGTGGCACCAGTTGAGCTGTTTAGGGTCCTGTGTAGCTAACAATCTATTCTTTTTCTTTTTATAAATTGTTTATTTTATTTATTTATTAGGAGTAGTGTTATTAATTTGACCAGGGAGAGATAAAGAGAGAGAGGGAAGGTGAGCATAATCCACCGAGTCCAGGACTCGAATAGCTGGCAGCCACATGGGAGTCCAGAACCTTAACCATCACACCACCTGCTGGCCTGCTGACAATTTACTCCGAAAAAGGGCATGATGCTGGAGAGGTAAGGTGAAGGACAGAGGTGAGAAAAGTGGGTAACAAGGTGTTTGGAAATTTGTAACGCAGGTAAGGATAGAAGACATGAGAAGAGGACTGACTCTGTGGCCTGGTGGATAAGCAGCCAGATTCCACATAGCCCACCATGCAATTCAAGTCCCAGACCCAGCAGCTTGACAAACATTCAGGGCATGTTTACATGTGTATTCAAAATCCTGAAAGAAGGGAGAAATAAAGGAGAAATGATTGTGGTGTAACCACTCCCCATGTAGTATGCTTTCTCCTCTCCTTCTCTCTCCATCTCTCGGATACATGCATGTGCCCTCTAGCAAAAATCAATCAATCAATCAAAGAAGACACAGGAGGAGCTTGGAGGCAGTGAGCATGCACTTCTGCTGTCCCGAACATAATTGTCTCCTGGCTGTGCTCGCAGTCCCCAACTTACAAACTAAATTAACTTCACCTGTGTGTACCGAGGCTCGGGACTAGGGCAGCAGGAGTCAGCACTGCCAGTTACCACAGAGATGATATATCCATCACGCGAAACCGCTACTCATCCAACAGCAAAGCCCACATTTAAAATAATTAGGAGCCACAGGTCTACACTGCAATTCTTCCAGCTCTTAAATACCTCTTTGTAAACTTGGTGCTTATAAGCCAAGGTGTGCCTGGTCTTTTTGTAGAAAATAGAAACGGAGGATTTGGGATTCTGCCAACAATATATTCACTCTTTCAATATTTACTAAGTGCCAACTGCATGCATGACTCTGTTTCAGTACTGGCAGTACCATGGGAAAACAAACTAACCAGCCCCTGCCTTACCAGAGCTTACGCTTTCTGGAATGGAACAGCTCTAATACATGTCTAATTGAGGCCTTCTCAAACCACCCTCTCATGCTTTCCTCTTCAGGCTTCTTTGGCAGGGACTGAGGTAGAGGGTCTTTGAAAAATATAGCAGAGCAAGGGATATGAGGAAAGTTGAGAACAGGGAAAGACAGGAGTTGAGATCATGGGTAAATCCTGCACTTGTCATGAGAATTCTGCTCTGGAATTCCCAAACCTGAGAAAAGACCATTCCTGAGCTTGCTCCCTGAACTTAGAACCAGCCTCCTCCAAGCTCTCAGACCAGACAGCGAAACTGTCTACTATATAACTAATGATTAAAACTAAATCCTGCCTGGGGCCAGCAGGTGGTAGGGAGGTTAAGACACTGGATTTCCACATGATCAACCACAGTTCAAGTCCCAGACCTAGCAGCTTGCTCTCTCTCTCTCTCTCTCTCTCTCTCTCTCTCTTCTGCCTCTCTCTGGTCAAATTAAAAATAGTAATAATGATGATGAATAAAATTAAATTTTTTTTTAAGAGATTTTCACTGTAGGGTGCGTGCGCTCACCAGACAGACAGAGAGAGACATAGAGACAGAAAGCGAGAAATCACCCCCCAGGGGGGATGGTCACGCCGCAATCCCTTCTCCTCCATTCTCCTCTCGGGATCTTGGGCACGCACGCACACGCGCCCGGCGTGAGTTTTAAGCCACCGGGTCCGGGACACGAACCGCGGTCGACTACGTGGGAGTCCAGCGACATAGGCATTACGCTAACTGCTGGTTCCCAAAATTAAATAATTTTTTTAAAAAAGATCTAAATCCTGCCCAAACTTATACAATCTCCAGACCTGTGTTCTGTGACTTTGATCACACTTACTTGGAATGTTTTTGTTTGTTTGGTTTAGTTTTGTTATAGGGCATGTGCACCTGCAAGCAGTTGTAAAGAGAGAGTGAGAATTCACCCCCCAGGAGGGATGGCCAGGCCACAGTCCCTTCTCCTCCAATCTTCTCTCGGGATTTTGAGCATGCACATACATGTGCCTGGTGGCACCTGGCATGTTTTCCAGGCCTCCAGGTCTGGGAATTGAACCTTGCAGTTGGCCATATGAGATCTGGATGCCTTAGCCAGCATGCTACCAGCTGACCCATGCTTGTTATGTTTTTAAATTTATTTAGTTATTGCCATAGTGAGAGAAAGAGAGAAAGCAACCAGCCAGGCACCCCAACACAGTCCCCACACTGCAATCCAACCCCATTCACAGCTGGTCTGGATTATGGACAAGTGTGTGTCTGGTGTATTCCAGGAGATCCTAGGATGTGAATTCAGGACCTTTCACATGTGGTCCTTATATTGCCAATGCACACCACCTGTCCCCCACTTGAGATGTTTTAAATATGCCTTAGAGAATCAGTAAATGCAGCTACCCTGATCAACAACTCAAACTTACCTAAAAATAAATAAATAAAAAGATGATTGTCTACTAATTAGAAGCCAGCAGTATAGGCCTCATGGAAACAAATTTACCACTGAGTATAACCTAGGGTACTAGCAAGAAATAATATCTTCCAAAATCACATCTGCAAAAGAAATACTAAAATCTTGCTTCTCTAATTCTAGTGAATATATTTTTAGTAACAAAAATGGATGACCACTTTTCACACACATGTGTGTCAAACAAGATTTACTAATTTATCTGTGTTCAAATCCTGATTTGTCACATGCTACCTACTGATCTTAAGTAAGCCATTCAAATCTCACTCTCCTCATCCCTAAAATAAAGATACCACATTAACTAAATCACATAGTAGAAGACATTCTTCTGAGATGCTGCCCTCTTTATCATCTAAGGAATTATGACTTAATCCTTTGAAAATTGGCCATGCACATATGAGATAGAAGGCCATGGTCTATTATCCAAAATAGCTGTTGAAAACCACCCGCTTCCAGTGCGCGCCTGATATCAGGTAGATTACTGAACAAATGAACCTTTTCATTTCCTTTACATGAACTGCATTCTTTGGAGACTCTTTGTACGGGACATGTCTGAACGTCTCCCATCAAAGCAATCTGAACTGCACCACCACAATGACAAATTACTAAGTGTATGGTGCCCTGCCATTTGGTATAGTATCCTGTTCCACGAACACACACAAGATTTTGAACGGCTTGTTCAAAAGTTGCTCAGAACCGCCTCCACAGAGCACCTAATGGAGTCAAAAAGGCCTCCATTAAATTGCCAGGATGGGGTTTCCTCCCTCCTACTCCTACCTAGAGTGTCACAACTGCCATGGTGTTTTTGTAAAACTGACATCTACAGGTTTCAGAAAACAAAGGACACAATCTAGAAGCACAAATTCTCTACAAGAATGTTTTCACTTTCATCTTCTTACTTAAATGAAAAAGTTAAGGAATAAGGGACTAGGCAGTTGCACAATTGTACCCACATGGGAAAGGCCCTGGTTTGCATCCGGAGACTCCCCTGAGCGTACAGGGTGTGTACATATAAAAATAGGCCAGGCTGGCTAAGGCTGGGGGTGGATCACAGTATGAACAGCTTGTTAGGGGTGTTCTCTCTCTCTCTCTCTCTCTCTCTCTCTCTTCCCCTGAGCGTACAGGGTGTGTACATATAAAAATAGGCCAGGCTGGCTAAGGCTGGGGGTGGATCACAGTATGAACAGCTTGTTAGGGGTGTTCTCTCTCTCTCTCTCTCTCTCTCTCTCTCTCTCTCAATAAATGAGCAAACTTTTCTTAAAATATTTAAGTAAAAGAATCACTTTAATGATATTCAGGGTCCTCTAGAGGACCACCCTATTACCACAGACTGCCATACAAGAATGTATTTAGATTTAAAATTACTTTCAGAGCCAAGTAGTGTTATTTTCGCCATCAGGGCTAATAAGAAAATGGCATATCTGGTACATCTGTAGTTTGTCTGAGACAGGTAAGGATGAAATGACATCCTTTTGGTTCACAGGGAGGGAGAAGTTGTGGGGGGAATCACAAGGTACTCTGAAGAAGAGGCATGCTGAACTCAAAGGAGCCTGTTCTGTGGCTGTCAGAGCTGACTGGCTATCTATCTACCAAACTATATATCTACTCCATGAGTGAACACAGAGAGAGAAAGAGAGACACAGGGATAGAGGTCAAATACAGTCTTCATGCCATGATCCACTCCCAGGCTTAGCTCGTCCTAGATCATGAGTATTCACATACCCGGTGTGTTCAGGGAGGTCTCCAAATGCAAACCTAGATTCTTCCCATGTGGGTCACAGTAGAGCAATGTGTTACACTGCACCACAATCCAGCCCCCGCATCATGGCCACATTTACAGCAAAGCAGCAGCTTCATTTCAGCCAGATAACTGTATCCATGCCATTAAATCCACTATGTCAACTGGGATATCAGTTATGGTTCAGTTTGAATTTTAACATAAATTTAATATTAATTTAGTATAAATATGTTTTGAATTATAATTGTCAATGAGGTATCAGGAGCTTATATCAAGTTTTATGTTGGAGAGAAAATCATGTACTAGTCAAATAATGATAAAATCATATCAGCCAATGTGGGGTTCTAAATATCTAAAATTCTTTTCTTTTGGTCTTCTTTTTAAGAAACTGAGATATTTCTCAGTTCTGGGACAGGCAAATATGCAGAGTTCCTCTCACCTACCCCACAATATAGAAATAATTTCCCATATATACCACTACCTAATAGAGAAAACTGCCCCTGCTAAAACATTTATTAAAAGAAAGTTTATGTACATTGGAAATACAGTCAAAACCTATCACTGTTTGGTTCTTGATTGTGTGGATTCATCTGTGTCCCTGGGAAATAAATAAATATGCTTGTAAACACCTGTTTGGAGATCAACAGTTAGCGTAATGGCTATGTCGCTCCAACAGTTAGTGTAATGGCTATATCGCTGAACTCCCATGTAGCCAACCACAGTTCAAGTCCCAGACCTGGGGGGGGAAAGTCATGCTGGGCGGGTGTGCGTGCATGCCCAAGATCCCGAGAGGAGAATGGAGGAGAAGGGACTGTGGCATGGCCATCCCCCTGGGGGATGATTTCACTTTCTATCTCTCTATCTCTCTCTCTCTCTTTCGGGCAAGCGCAAGCACCCTATACCAAAAACCTCTCAAAAAAACAAAAAAAAACAAAACAAAACAAAAAAAAAAAAAAAAACACCTGTTTGGACTAGCACTCCCCATGAAGCTGATGACAGGAATAACCCAAAAGTACAGATCTGAAAGCTGTAAGAGTAAGACCTGAATCCTTTCTGTATCTGCAAATTCTGGGCCTTTGAGCAAGTCACTTCACCTCTCCTATATTCAGTTTTGGTAGCAGAATGGATATATCCTGTAGAAACACCTGGACTCCATAAATTCATAACTACATCTTAGCTAGTGCTTGAGGCTTCTGATGGCTGGATAACTGTGCCAACTGCACAGAAAGTGCTCTGCTGGGCTTTCAGGAAACAGAAAGATTGCAAAAACAGATTCTGGGAGCCAGCAAGTGGCATGGTGGTGGACTCCCACATGGCCAACCATGGTTCGAGTCCCAGACCTGATAGCTTATTTTCTCACTTTCTTTCTTTCTGTCTCTCTCTGGTGAGCACATATGCTGTATAGCAAATTAAATAATAAAAATAACTAACTAATTCTTAACAACAACGAAAAAGACAGAGAGAGACTCTGACCAAAAAAAAAAAAATTCTAATGAAAGAGACCAACAGAAAATAAATTCCAGGCAAAATAAAGTTCATTTTGTAAAGGGACACGAACTGCAGAGCACAGCTCTTCCCAGTCTGCATGCCATCCTTTGCATCACTTTCGCAGATTCCGATTTCTACCTCATTTCAGTTATACTGACTATACTACCTCTGTCTAATGAAAAGGTCAAATTACCTTTCATTAAATGCAAGCATCTTGAAGGAGACTAATTTTTTCATGGCATTCTTTTATAATGAGGCATTTATTATGGTCAATTACTCTTGATGTTTTAAAGTATCTTGATAATACTCAGACAATTGAGATTAAGATCCTAAGTAACTATCTGAGTCATACCTCCAGTCTCTTTGATAAGAACAAAAGTGACAATGTAAACTAATACTATAATCTTCTGGCTGTGTGTGTGTGAGGGAGAGAGAGAGAGATCTAACATCCTCTCTAAGTTTCAACCAGGCAGGATATTCTAATCTTTACATTTGAAGGGTTATGTGCCCTAACCTGCCTACCCTTCCTTTCCGAGACTCCTATTTACCCCTCAAGAACCAGTTTAAATGCTACCATCCAACCTTACCATTGTGCATTCCTTGATCATAGCAAATTTTACATAGAATTATTACTAAGTATACTTCTCTTCCCAGATAACTTTTGAGATATCTGTTTCTTTGTTACACACTTATCACAATGTTATACCCATACTAGATATAAATGTGTGTGAAATAAATGAATGAACAAATGAATAAATGCATGGATAAATTAAGTATACAAAAATTAAACTCCAACACACAATTAGAGTATTTAGGTTCTCCTTCTAATCAAATCATGATACACATGAGCAATAAAATAAATAGGTTGTGAGGAAAGTCATGAACTATTTTTCTGTTTTTCTTTGCAAAAATGCATCATGACTTTCCTGACAACCCCATAGTATTTCCTACTTCCATATTCTTGTAGAATATCAGAGTCCTATGAATTTTTCTGAAGAAATATTTCTCTATCACCCCTGACCTTTTAGATCTACTCTTATGATAAACTTAGAGACATAGATGAAAAGAGAAAATTAGTCTCCTATCTACCCTCTTTCATAATGAGATCAGTCTTTTCCAGGTTTTTCCAACATTTCGAAACAAATTTCTCCACTCTGTTTTAAGTTTATTTCTTCCATGAGAGAGATAAACAGAGTGAAAGAGACAACATCTCCAACGGGGTCTCCACACCACCATCCACCCCCATCCACCCTAGGCCAACCCTGGATCATGAGTACACACATGCCTGAGATACTCAAGGAGGTCCCTGGACCTGACCCTAGAACTCTCCCATGTGAGTCAGCCTGGCAGAACGTCCTATTTTACTGCTGCACCACTGTCCACCCGCTCCTCTACTTAAATTTACTGATCTGTACACAACTTCTCACAGGTGAAGATTCCTTAAGCTCCACATGTTAAGTGTATTTAATAAGAGAAACACTGCCATTTCCTTTCTTCTCTCACTCTCATAAAAATGACAACAAGATATTTTGGTCACTTCTCATTCCTAATGCCACACCAGGCATGGTGACCACAGCCCAACAAAAAGAAAACATGAGATTTTGGCCCCCAAGGAGCAAGGCTCTTGCCCTCATCTCCCCTCACCTAAACAAGGCACAGACAACAGGGAAATAACCTGCTTCCTAGGGAGCTTTCCAGCTCTACACAGAAGAGGCAAAAAAATCTCACTGCATAAATATTTTGTGTGCACAGAGAACATCATGGGGTAGGCAGACAAGACTGTAGAGCAAAGCCTAAAAAAAGCCAAACTGTACAATTCTTGAGATCCATCCAGCATAGGAAGAGACATTCAAAGTGTCTAACTTTAAGTTTTCATCTTAGTGAGGAGAATAATGACGGCCTGGTGCCTACTTAGTCAGCAGAAGCAAGTGCAGCTCAACTATGCTCTTGTCACTGTATTCTCTTTCCTTCAGCCTCAGCCGTATCCCCCTTGGGCTACATACACCAGAGACAACACAGACACAGTCCAATTAGGCATGGGAATGGAAGACAGTGATTCTTCCTACAGTTGGAGTCCTAAATATACACTGACCACATCAGCATTGAGGTCCACATCAACATATCTAAGGAAGGATAGAAATAAATCACAATTGTTAATTCAGTTCAATCGAATGAACATTTATTGAGTACCTACTATGTACAAGGGCCATTGCTGTGAGTCAGGCAACATTTCAAAGAAAAATGTGGGTCTGGCCCCAAGGCCTAGTAGTTAAGGGAACCCATACCACATGGCCAGTTTAAATACTAGCCCTGGGGGGACCAGCAGTTAGCGTAATGTCTATGTTGCTAGATTCCCATGTAGTCAACCACGGTTCAAGTCCCGGACCTGGTGGCTTAAACTCACGCTGGGCGTGTGTGCGTGCGTGCCCAAGATCCCGAGAGGAGAATGAAGGAGAAGGGATTGTGGGGTGGCCATCCCTGCCCGGGGGGTGATTTCTCACTTTCTGTCTCTCCGTCTCTCTCTGTCTTTCTGGTGAGCACACACACCCTATAGCAAAACCCCTCTCCAAAAAAAAAGAAAAAGAAAAAAATAATACTAGCCCTGGAAGCTTGAAAGCCATGCCAGTATGTGCCTGTATGTCCAAAATCCTGACAGAATGGAGAAGTGAAAGAGAAGGGATTGTGGGATGATCACACCCCATTGAGGTCTGCTTTCTGTCTCCCTTTCTCTCCCTTTTTCTCCCTCTCTCTCTCCCTGGCTAGCTCTCTCTCTTCCATATGCATGTATGTATCTTCTCTCTCTCTCTGGCAAGTACATATGCCCTCTGGCAATATAAAAAAAGTTAAAAAAAAAAAAAAAAGGAGGGGGAGGCCAGTAGACAGTACAGTGGTTAAGGCAACTGGATGCCAAATGACCAACCGCATAATTCAAGTCCTGGACCCAGCAGCTTGAGAAAATATGGCAGGCACACATGCACGTATGCTCAAAATTTCAAGAAGAAAATGGAGGAAAAGGGACTGCAGTATAGTCAACTCTATGGACAACCTCCCCCCATGACGGGTGCTTTCTCGCTCGCTAGCTCTCTCTTTCTTTCCTTCCATGCATTCTATAGCAAATTTTAAAAAAGAAAGAAAGAAATGCTAACTAGAATAACTAGGTTAGAGTTAGGGATGTGATAAAGGCTTGGTCAAAGAGGTGTCATTTTCACTGAATCTTAAGTAAGAGTACTGCTTCATCATGCAAAGAGAGAGGCCTCCTAGAGAGAGGGATTAGCTTGACCACATATCCAAAATCAGACTGTATGACATGTTTGGAGAACAACAAATAGACTCAAATTACATGGAGAAAGGGGCACAGGAGATGACACTAGCAATGCAGACCCAGGGAGAGTGGGTTGTGAAAAGCAACAAATGCTGAACTGAAAAATGGACATCACCCCTAAGAGGCAAGTATTCGAAGGGGTCTCAGTGGGGAGGTGACACTGGTATCTGAGATTCAAAGGTAATTCTGCCATCAGTGTGGAGAATGGACTGGGGATGGGAGACACCAGATGCAGGGAAGTTGCTGAATGTATGCTCCCACAAGGAAGTCATAATGATGAAAAGTGGCATACAAGGAGACTGAAAAGTTTACAGAAAATGGAATTAAAGTACAAGGTTTTTTGTTTTCTTTTGATGAAGAAAAAAAAAAGAAATCCATGCATAGGTTTTTTTTTTTTTTTTTTTTGGTTTTTGGTTTTTTGGTTTTTTGTTTTGTTTTGTTTTGAGAGATTGTTGCTATAGGGCACGTGCACTTACCAAAGAGACAGAGAGATGGAAAGCGAGAAATCATCCCACAGGGGGATGGCCATGCTGCAATCCCTTCTCCTCCATTCTCTCGGGATTTGGGGCATGTACACACATGCACCTGTCATGAGTTTTAAGTCACCAGGTCTGGGACTCAAACCACAGTCAACTATGTGGGAGTCCAGCGACACAACAATTACACTATCTGCCGTCCCATAGTTTTTTCATAATACGTATATTCCTTGAAGTTTTTGAAGACTCCTCATACATTCCTCAGAACAACTTCCAAGCCTGGGGATATCCTTCACACAAGAAGGTATGCCTTTCTTCAGCACACAAGGAGGAAAAGTCATTCTGCCCTCTCTGACATTCCCCTCTTGGCCTCAGTGGGATTCCCATGACTAGACCCATCAGCAAATTGCATGGCCACGACTTAGTGGAATGGGAAGTCCTTTGAACCACACACTCTGTGAGTGCTCAAAAAAACCTAAGCAAGAGGCCAATTAGTCGAACAGAGGTAAAATGTGACACTCTTTGAGGTCATCCCACATTAGAAGGTTCCCAATTTAAGCTTGGAGACTGTTTACACTGAGCGCACACTTGCCCCTGACTGAGAGTTGGCTGAGGGTGGAACTGAATCATGATATCAAAACCCTGCTGGGGGTGGGGGGTCATCTCCTCTCTCTCTCTCTCTGAATGAATAAATTAATTAAGCACCCTTAGTCAGGAGTCATAGAATACAAAACAAGATAGTTTGGCTTCCCTGGAAACATATAAGATGGTGTCCTCCAACTTCCTACCTCCTGACCACCACTTCCCACAGCATGGTCCCTGGGATTCACTGGCTCTGCATTCAGCACACTTCTCACTCCACTCCCTGCACTGTGTACGAGGGTACATAGGTAGGAGGGTAGCCACAGGAGAGGGAGATAAGTAAGGAAGTCACTGAAATCATCCAGATGATCCAGTAGACACAAAGTTGGATGTGCTCTCCTCGTGAGCCAATAACCTGCAGGACTCTGAATCACACCAATGATTTCACCTGATGGACTGGGCACCTCTCAAGTTGGAAAAATACCCCAGAGGTGCATGTCAGCTGACCCTCGGAGTAGAGAATAGAGAGCACAACCTCTACCTGGCCTTATCCCTTCAGCATGTCCTTTAAAAATGTTTACTCAGATGCATGTCTTTAAAAATAAAGTAACAGGGACCAGGCAGTGGCACAGAAGTGGTACAACTGGACTCACATGGGAGAAGTCCTGGGTTCACTTCCTGGGACCTCCCTGTTCATGCCAGCTATGTGCACACAGGTGCTGGTAATCCAGACTTACTGAGATTGGGATGGGTTATGGGGATGCTAACTTTCTCTTTATTTCATGGAAGAAATAAGTAACTATACTTTTAAACACTCCCACACACATATATACACACATTAAATATGCACATGTAACATTGCACACTCAGAAAAAAATGGCTTTGCTAGGTTTATACAATCAAAAAAGTTTGAAAGTCATAGAGAGAAACCATAAGTCCTTGCCCCCATTAAAACTCAGAACTTCTCTTCTATATAAAATAAACATTTATTGAGTTCAAATGTGACCAGCTTAATTAAAACCACATTCTATATCTAAAAGTAAAAAAAAAAAAAAAAGAAAAATTTTGTCATTAACAATGGTGTACATTATATTCAAATTAAACAGGCCATCATTTTTTCTTACCTACATTTTTTAAGAAATACTCGATATTCTGCCAGCCCTTGCTATACTGCATTTATATGTTTGTGTATATATATATATATATATATATATGATATATCTATCCCCATTCCAAGCTTCTTTAACTATTTATAGGCTCTAGCCAAAGTTCTCATGTTTCAGATAGCATGGATTAAATTTTCACTTGAGTATCAATAAGTGTAACAAAAAGTGAAGATTAAATTCCTTACAAGTTTTAACAGTGAAAATTCTTTTTTTTTTTTTTGGAGAGGTTTTTGCTATAGGGCTCGTGCGCTTGCCAGAAAGACACAGAAACCGAAAGCAAGAGATCACCACCACCCCCCATGGGGGATGGCCACAATGTAATCCCTTCTCCATTCTCCTCTAGGGATCTTGGGCATGCACGCACACATGCCCAGCATGAGTTTAAGCCACCAGGTCCAGGACTCGAACCGTGGTCAGCTACATGAGAGTCCAGCGACATAGCCATTACACCAACTGCTTGTCCCTTAACAGTGAAAATTCAAGGTAGAATGTAATAACTAATAATCTGTTATTCTTACATAGTTGGCAAAAATTTGCTAAGCCCTGCCATGTACCTACACTGTATTCCCAGTGCTATGATGGCAATAGCAGTGGAATAAGCATATAAAGTCAGTCCCGTCCCCTCCCCAGAGTGGAAGCAGGACTTTGTATCATTTAGAAGTATACCCCATGCCCTAGAACAGTATCCGGCACCTGGCAGGGCACAGTAAAAACTTCACCACCTCCCCCAACAACCTTACAACCTAGTAAAGATGGAGAAAAAAAAGGAAAGAAATTCTAATCCTTCAAATAATTACAATATTGTTATGCTTATTCACATATGAAAATAACTGACAACAACTTCCATCTCCCTTCTCTCCCTGCATAATGAAAATCTTATGTAGCTCAGAAAAAGGGTTTAGATTCACTGCATGGTCTATTTGTAGTTTTAATTACAATGCATGGCAAAGCTTGGAAGATCATTTCAATTCATTTTAAAAATAACTCCCATTCAATACAAGAAGATGGAATTTTTCACACTTGTGAAATTTTTATTTACTTGATAATGGAGATGGCTTGGCATATAAATAAAGCATTATCTTAGCAATGTTGGTAAAGTGAGAACACAGAGATGATCATCTATTAATGGAAATGAAATGGCTTTCCTCAGAGGTAAAACCTTAACAAATGCCTCCCAAACACATTCAGTTTCATCTCTAGCTTTTTTAATCTAGAGAAAATGCAGTTCAAAAAGATAATGGGGGAGAACCAACAGATGGCGTAATGGTTATGTTGCTGAGCTCCCACATGGCTGACTGCGTTTCGAGTCCTGGACCCAGTGACTGGAAATTCACATTGGGGGTGTGTGCGTGCATGCCTAAAATCCCAAGAGGAGAATGGAGGAGAAGGGATTGTGGTATGGCTATCCCCTCTAGGTCAGGGGGGTGGGAGAGCAGATTTCTTGCTTTCTGTCTCTCTGTCTCTCTCTGTCTCTCCAGCAAGTACAAGAACCCTAGAGCAAAAAATCTCCCTTTACCCCCCCAAAAAAAAAAAAGATGATGGAATACTATTCAGTCAATAAAAATAAAGAAATCCTGTCATTTGAAGTAAGATGGGTTAGTTTAGAGGACATTATGAAAAGCAAAAAAAGCCAGGCTCAGAAAGATAAATACCATGTGTTGTCCCTCATATGTGGAAAGTGAAAAATTACTTCATACAAGTAGAGAGATGAAGAATGACTACGAGAGTATGAGGAGGATGGGAAAGGAGGAAAGGAAATGTTGATTAACAAAAACGAAACTACAAGTAGATATGAGGAACAATTTCTGGTGTTATAAAACACAGTAGTGAGAACATAGTTAACTCAGAGTGACTAAAAAAGAAGATTTTGAATGTTCCCAGCACAATGTAATGACAAATGGTTGAGATGACAGATATACTAATTACCCTGATTGATTGATTACACATTGCATTCTTGTACTGAGAAATCACATTGTGCTCCACAAAAATGTACAATTAATATATGTCAATAAAAAAATGCAAATTTTTTTAAAAATCACACATGGTAAATACAAGTTGGCAAAGTCTCTCTCAGTACTTACTGATCCGTACAGCTCTCCTTTCTCATTCATCCCGAGGTAGAGTCCACTATCCACGCCTCGAATGCTGACCAGGCCCACTGCTATACTGATAAACTCCAGGATGCCTGTGAGACAAAGGAGAGAAGATGGAGGGCAGGTCAGAGCACGAGCATGTCCTTAGAGTCTCAGCATCCCTGGGGATTTTGGAGAGGACATGGAGCGTAGCTGCCAACTTGAATAACCTCACACTAGTTTTTAAAACGAGTCTAAGGGACCAGCAGATGGCATAATGGTTACGTTGCTGGACTCCCATGCAGTTGACCGTGGTTCAAGTCTCGGAATCAACAGCTTAAAACACACTGGGCAAGTGTGCACATGTGCCCAAAACCCCAAGAGGAAAAGGGATTGAGACATGGCCATTCCCCCTGTGGAGTGATTTCTCACTTTCTCTCTCTCTGTATCTCTGGTGAGTGAATGCACCCTATAACAAAAATCTATCTTTAAAAAAAAATCTGCTGCCTATAAGAATCAATTTTCCAACTAAATTCTATCTTATCATAATGATGCAAAAATCTTTATCAAATGACTTACAGTAATACAATAAATAAAACATTTTAAGCATTTAAAAGTGAACTGGCCCTGGCCCTACAGCCTAATGGTTATGGGAAATGGATCCCACATGGCTGACCACAGTTTGAGTTCTGGCCCCAGCAGTCTGTAAAACATGCCTGACACATGTGCATGCATGCCCCAAATCCCAACAGGATAGAGAAATGGAAGAGAAGGGGTTGTTAGCATAACCACACCCCATAGAGGGTGCTTTCTCTTTTTATTTCTCTCTCTCCTGTCTGGCAAGTACACCCTCTAGCAATGAAAAAAAAAATTTTAAGCTCTTACAATATCTACAAAGACAGACTTATACATGAGGACAGATAAATTAATGTACATATTCCAAATTAGGCTAAAATAGTATCATTTAAGAGAAAAGTAACCTATTTCCACTTTATAAATGTAAAATTCTGTATCTGTTTATGCTATCTTGACCTGGGACTTACTTTCTAAATCTCCAGAACCATGAGAAAATGTCTACTAAATATATATATATGTGTGTGTATATATATATATATATATATATATACACACATAGATATGCATAGGTCATAAAAAAATTCTATTCCAGAACAAGTTCCTCAAAATAATAGTATAAAGTGCTAACTAAGGGTTTGATTAATTTAGACAAAACATTATCTAGCTTTCTATTTCATAACTTCTTTAAGCTCCATCTGGAAAACTGAAATAGCCTATTCACATCTCAAATACTTCTGCTCAAACCAAGTATTGATTTTTGCTGTACGGATCTAAACCTCAAAGAGATAGGTAACCAATTAAGATAACATAATATTCTGCAAGAGAATATGCTGGTTCCAAAACTGCTCTTGAATTAAAATAGGCATGGAATACTATATCCCAAAAGCAAATCCATATAATGACCTTCTTTTCTTCCTTTCCTTCCCCTTGCTTACCTAAGAATTACAACACCTAAGCTGGGCAGAAACCCAGAATTTTATGACCACACAACAGAAGCTTCCATTTATCTATATTGTTGTTCTAAGATGATGATCCCACAGTATATTTAGGACACTGCTAATATTGCTTACTTTCTCATTTTTGTTCTATATTGAAGTGCTATACTTTGCACAGACCCTGTACTAACGCATACCACATCTCAAGTACTTGCTTCAAATATATATTCAAATATTTAAAAATTTACTTACATTTAAGAGTTTATGAAAAACTAAGGGTAACACTGTACTATAGTCAGTCTCATGTGACTAATAAAAAAGCACTTACATGGATTTTCAAACAATTAATTTTGCAACTCTCACAAAAGAGACTCTGCTGCAATCAAAAGAAGACATGAACTACATAAATCTAATAAAACTAAGGATTAACTCAAGAGAAACTCTGTTCCAAGGTGATGCAGAAGGAAGGAAGGAAGGAAGGAAGGAAGGAAGGAAGGAAGGAAGGAAGGAAGGAAGGAAGGAAGGAAGGAAGGAAGGAAGGAAGGAAGGAAGGAAGGAAGGAAGGAAGGAAGGAAGGAAGGAAGGAAGGAAGGAAGGAAGGAAGGAAGGAAGGAAGGAAGGAAGGAAGGAAGGAAGGAAGGAAGGAAGGAAGGAAGGAAGGAAGGAAGGAAGGAAGGAAGGAAGGAAGGAAGGAAGGAAGGAAGGAAGGAAGGAAGGAAGGAAGGAAGGAAGGAAGGAAGGAAGGAAGGAAGGAAGGAAGGAAGGAAGGAAGGAAGGAAGGAAGGAAGGAAGGAAGGAAGGAAGGAAGGAAGGAAGGAAGGAAGGAAGGAAGGAAGGAAGGAAGGAAGGAAGGAAGGAAGGAAGGAAGGAAGGAAGGAAGGAAGGAAGGAAGGAAGGAAGGAAGGAAGGAAGGAAGAAAGGAAGAAAGAAAGAAAGAAAGAAAGAAAGGTGATTTCCCCTAAAGGGATATTCCTAACTCTTTTATAAGCACAAAACATAAATTTATCTCATGCTCACAGTGTACAGAATACCTGTCTGAACATACAAATTTACTTATTTTAATAGAATGTGAAATAATTATCTAGAAGAATATAAAGAGAAATATCAAGTCATGTTTTGAATCTGATCATCTGTGACTGTATCATGAAGATACATCTAAAACAAACCAATTTATTACTACAGTCCCCTGCTTCACAGAGCAAATAAGATAGGCATTACTTCCATGAGATTCATTTCACATGAGATGTACTTCCTTTTTGATGCAATCACTGAATTTCATTGTACTATTTCCAACTCAAAATATTCAAAACTGGATTCAAAATATTCAAAACTGTGGCATTTTCTTAGTATTAAGAGTCACATGTACATGACCATCTTCTTAGCCACCTAAAAACGCACCATGACATAGGCCAGACTTACCCTGAAATTAGCATAAGCAGTTAATTAATGTTGGATTTTCATTATAAAATGAAATACAGGAAACATCTTGTCCCCTTTGAGGTCTAAACAATTTAATTGACCAGGTCAATGTTAAAAGGGTTCATCATAATACTAAAACATACTTGTACCTTCTAAGAGGATATGTGACGATCTCTCTGTTTTCCTAAACATGAGGCAGATCTGAGAACTAATAATGAATATTAGCCAACATTGCCTATCAGGACCAACAAAGAACAGAGTGTACGTGATTTCACAAAACCATTCCGACTGGCTAGTCTGCAGAACACTGAGAATGGTAATAACAACAAAGTCATCACTGTAATAGAATACTTGAGCATTTAGTCTGTGCCAAATAAAAGGTCTCTCTCATTCAATTCTTAGAACCACCCTAGGCATTATAGTGGTTTAATCCCCAGTGTGCAAATGGGGAAATTAAGGTTCCAGAAGGTTAAATAACATGCCCCCAAGCAATCAGACTCCAAAGCCTATTTTCTTTACCATTATGCACATCTTACATTTGGCTTCACCTTTTTGTGATGTATTCCTGAATTCTGTACCACAGTCATATAGTTAAGTTCTGAAACTGCTATTATTTTATCATTTGAAAGTGAAAGTATTCAGATGTCTTGTTTTTCTGTCATTGACAAGATAACTGTAATTCACACGCATTCACTTATTCATTCAACAAATAATTATTGAGGGACTGTTACAAGCCAATCGCCATGCCATTTATTGGTGATGAATCAGATATAGGCTAGGCCTCATATCCTTAAGTTGTCTGCCAACTAGCAAGAGAATGGACAACTATCTCGATAAATATATTAACAATACGATCAGGCCTTGAGTAGGGTCCACAGCTGGGCAGCTTATTCAGGCTAGGGAAGGCAGTTTCCTGAGGAAAAAGAGTACCCAAGCTAAGTCTCCGAGGAGCTCTCCAAGTAAGGAGAAACTATCTAGTGACCCCAGGTGGAAAAGATTTCATCACCTCAAACCACTTTCCCTATCTCTACAGCTCCTTGGAAACCGAGACCTTTAAACAGCAACCCAACTCTTTACGAGGTCTCATCAGTGGTTCAAGAGCAAGGAGAACACCCAAATGCATGAGTCACAGACATTCTCCATGCACGGAGGGCACCAATGTTGTAGGCCAGGAAAACCTGGCACAAGATCCCACCCCAAACAGACTGGAATGCTTATCATTCCTGGCACCATCTCGTCCACAACGAACTCTATAACCTCAACTAGGTCAGTTAAGCTCTATCTGGGCCAATGTGGGTGACAGCAAGTGCTTCCAACTATTCTCCCTGAGTACAGCCCACTCCCCATGATATCTGTTTACATGAGGGTGCAGCACAGAGAATGCCAGACCAGTAGCAACCAGAAGAAGGCTTCTGTGTAGATGTCTGAATGTCTAATGATCAAGGAGAGATGAGAAAGGAAGGGACCAGAAAGTGAGAAAGGAAGAAGGGAGTTAAAAAAAAAAGGGAGAGATGTGATGAGGCCTAAAATTAAAGCTGTGGCCCTCACATGCATACCATGGCCACTTATCACTCCTCTTAGGCAAACACAACCTAGGCACCCTCAGCTCAAAAGAGACCCAGTGCCGAGGAGTGATAGCATGGCATGGGAAGAACAAGTCAATGACCAGTGTCACCTCTCTACGCTGTCCCATAGCAGCCAACAGTTCTAAATCAAGTCATGTTCACTAGGCCTCGTGGGGTTCAGTGAAGTCTGTAATGTCCCTGGTCCCTGAGAGACCATGGTCAGTGCCTTCACTACTTCAGGGAAATGACCATGCCAGACCTTCTTCCTTGCCCCAGACTCACTAGCTATTAGTGATCAGCTCCAGAGCTCTGTTTAAAAGGACCATTCACCCTAAGCTGTCCAGCCCCCTACAACCTATCTGTGCTGGGCCTTTCCTCCAAGGCTATAAGAAAGGCCAGCCTTTGGCAGTGGGAAGGCCTGTCGGAAGAAACTGCTCCACTCTGGCCCAGGCCAAACAACCCTCCAGCCGAAAAGCCACCAACAGGGCCGCTGCACTCTCCAGAGGACCCAAATATATACAAATTGTGGAGTCTGTGGAAATATGTATTAAGCCCCTTTCCTACAGAACTTCCAGCTCACTCAGAGAAGCCCACACCAGGGCTGCCAAGTCAACCACTCAGAGCCTGCTTCTGGGTAAGTCTGAGGCTATAGCAATTTGAGTGCATCTGGGAGTTTACTTAGGAAACAACTAGCTGAATGAGAGTCAGAGCCCCACCAATTTCTCAAGAACCTGAAGCAGTCCTAAAAACAGCTCCTTAAAACAGGTAAGCTTTTCCCTAGTGAAACACTGAAGAACCAGATCCATAGAACCGAATGTTTTTCAATGCAATATTGTAAAAAATAAATAAATAAAATAAAAAGTTTATGCCCCCTTTCAGAAAAGAATGTCTCATTAGCTATCACATTTCTCCCTTCTCTTATAACTTCCACCTAACATCTGGCCCCTGCCAGCCTTGGAGGGCAGCCCCAGTTTGGTATTCATCATGGTCCCCACAAAAGTTCCACCATTTAAGACCACCCACCCAACTCAGGCTCCTACTGCAAGTTAAATGGCAATCCGGCCAACATTCACTTTTTTCTTTTCTTTTCTTTAACTTACTCAATATTATTATGTCCCCAATTGACTTTCTGCTCACTTTTTTCCCCCCATTTAGCAAGGCTGGAGTGCTTTAACTGTGGGGAGGAGAACAGATATCTGAAACAAAGCGTCTTGGCTCACTAGCCTATTATCCAGAGATACAATCCCCAGTTGTTTTCTCTTTGCACCACCTTATCTCTACACCATCACCCCCAAAGGCAAAAACAAAAGGCTCCCTCCGGTTCCCACCGAAGTTGTCAGCTCCTTAGCTCCAGCAGGAAAAACGGCAGAGCTCTCCCAACCCCCACGTCCCCTACAGGGCCGCTGCTGTGTCACCGCCAAGCTTGCCAGAAGCTGCAATCACCTGCGGCAACATCGTTTTTCCAGCACGTTTCCTTCTGCCGTTTCATTCCAGGTACAAAATGCACCTTCTATTTTGATCAAAGTGTAAAAATCACCCCACCCCCACCCGCAGCTACTCTTTTCTAAAGAACCAGAAGAGAAACTGAGGGTGATGACCAGGTCCCCAAAAGGGAAGCGGGATGAGGAGCTAGAAGTCGCTGCGGGGGTACGGAAGAGGGCAGGAGCTGAGAAAGCTACCCGGAGCTGGAGCGCCAGGTGTGACGAGCTGCCGCAGCCCCTCCGTCCCCTCCCTGCGCCCGCTCGCTCCCGCGGTCCTCGCTGTACGCGCCGCAGGGTCCTAGCGCTGTCGTGGCCTCCTTCAGGGCGGGGCTGCAAAGGCAAGGGTAGGAGGCTCCCGGCTCACACGCCGCTCTGCAGAGGTTGCTAATATTCGCAGCGGCAGCAGCGGGAGACCGCGGCACTGCTGTCACCCCGGGGGCCCGCTACTTGCTGCAACCGGATGAAAGACTTAAATAACCCTCCTGCTTCACCCTCCTTCCCCACCCCCACTGCGCACAGCCACCCACTCAACTCCAACCAAACGAGGGTGAGTGGCACCGCGGAGCGCCAGGCGCGCCCTTCCCCCCGGCCGATGCAGGGCAAGCCGGCTAGCTCTCGGATGGGCGCCCCCAGTTCCAACCTGGGCCAGGGCTCCCGCTCCCCTCCCACTCAACGCAGCCCCCGACACACTGTGCAGAGCGAGTGTAAGTAGAGATGTCACTTCCTTGGCGACACCTTTCTCCAATCTCTAGGATCGGGAAGGGGTGAGGAGATCTAGCTTTGTGTTTGACGGTCTCTATTCAGCCGATGTACCTGCAGTCCTCACCGCTGACCCCAGAACGCGTGTCCCCTGCTTTCCTGCTCGCGTGGCCCCCACCCTTGCATCCCCGCTCTCCCGGGTGTCAGAGTTACTGGATTTCTAATGACTCGATTGCATGTGACAAACGTCCTATTCTAAAGGTGACTGCACCAGAAAAAAGAAAAAGAAGAAAAAAGCCAAGGATGGGGTGGGGGGGGGGAATGAGTGCAGAAGACCTAACTGGAACATCCCATAAGCTCTCAAGCCTGGGCCCAGTTGTGCTGCACTCGGAGGTCCGATCCGGTCTCTCCAAGACAAGGCTCAGCTAATTCACACAATGAAGCTGGCTCTGGCCACACCGGCGCCCCTGCAGTTGTGCGCCCCCGCCAAGCTCCGGCGCGCACCC
>NW_006160154.1:1391661-1395552 GCF_000334495.1 Tupaia belangeri chinensis | reverse complement strand
CGTTGAGGACCGCGCGGAGCTGGCGGGGCGGCTGCCGAGTGCGCCGCGGGGCCCGGACAGCCCTCCCGGCACCTGCCGGCCGCGAGCGCGGGAGAGCTGGGGCTCCGGCCTCCTGGCGCACCTAGGCCAGCCGCCCACGCCGCTTGCTCTCCGCCAGCGCGGCCTCGACGCCCTGCTGCTGGCCTCTGGAGCCCTGGACACACTCGCTCTCCCACCCACGGCCGCCCACTGCCTGTTGTTCTGGCACTGAACGCTAGGCACAGTGGCAGTCCTTAAAGCGGCCAGATAGAACAGTACTTTCAGTAAAGTTTAGTCTTCCCCTCGCAGCAGCCAGAAGTTAGGTTTACTTCTGGGGTGCAGTAGGGCGGGGGACGTTGAATTGCAACTAAATATTTGCAAAGCGAAGAATTACAACTTTTCTTTTTCAGAAGAGAGAGGAGGTGGCCAGAGAAATTTATACTACCAAGTTCGGCTTTGTGGTTAGGCTCAAGTGGTGAGCACAGGAGAAATTCCTGGGCCTTGGGTACATGGGACCTGCCCCATCCCAGGTCTAAATCCCCTCATCATCGGGCATCATCTACAGTCCTGCGAATTTAAACACATAGTTTAGATTGTGTCCAACATCTGGCAGTAAAGCATGAGGAAGAAAAATCACCACAGGACTTAGTTTTTACGACCTAGTGTAAGTGTTGTCAGGTGGGTTCTCTCAGAAGTTAACTCCTTCCAACAGTCTGGTTGCCCAACACTGGAGAGGTTAATTTTTTTTTTGGGGGGGGGGTACTGGTATTGATTTTAAAGGAAAAAACCCGAGATACCCCTCCCTCCAAAACCAAGATTGTGTGAGCTGACTTCATGCTGTGGGGCAATGGTTTCCCTGGTTGGCACGTGTGTGCAGGCATTGAAGTGGGCAGAGTGGCCAGCCCTCCTAAGTCTGCAGCCCTCACTGCTGAGTCACAAATACCCTCCTCCAAAAACGAAATCCTCGGAATGCCCTTTACAACCAGCTCAAGGCTTTTGCACGCGCTCACACACTCACACCAGAGAGTCACCTAGGAAATCCACACAGGGCTGCACCCTGTGGAAATTTAAAAGAAGTTATAACTTGATGGCTGGAAGGACAAACACCCCTGGGGAGCATTCTGCCCCTTCCCAAGTCATTTTCCCGAGCAACTGTCCCTGCAGCTCATGAGGTCGAAAATAGGACTTCAGTCCTCCTCCCAACCCAGCAATCAGTCAGCAACCTTCGCCTAAGGGGCTTTCAGACCCTCACAGGGGGCATAAACAATACACTTAATTTACAATTCAAGCAGGATACTTAATAGAGGGAAAAGGGAAGGGAAAAACCTTAATTTGGGTACAGGACACCCACCACCTTCGAAAAACTGAATGCATTTTTAAGTTCTCAGTAGTTAATGATTAAAGCTTTAAACTCTTGGAATTAGACAATTTAAAAGAAACTTCCCAAATCCTATCTTCCCCCTGAATCTGAGGCGAAAGAACTAGGGACATGAGTTATATTTATAAATCATGCCCCCCCTTAAAAAAAAAAAAAAAAAGCTTTTCAGTGTGTAGACTTGCCTCAGTGCCAGCAGTAGAACTGCAATTCCGGAGGCATTTTTTCCTGAGCTGGCAAGATTACACAGAGAGAGAGAGACAGAGAGACAGGGAAAGGGAGGTGGAGGGAGGGAGGGAGAAAGAGAGATCACCTCCCGCATCCCCTACCCGGCCACCACCTTCTTCATAGTTATAATCCCAACATGTCATCGCATGGACACTAAAGGGTTAATGATATACCTACCAAATCGGCTGTGGTCTTTCCTGGTTCCCTGGATAGTACCATTGGGGAAGATTTCTAAGTGAAATCCAGTCCTGCAGTATAGCTGCCTCCGCCTGAGAATCCCCTTTAAATGATCCAAGTCCGTGACGGCGGGTCCCCTGGGAAGCCCCCCTGCTTCGGACTGACCCAGGTGGTCACTTAACAAAACCGGGCTGTCCACCGGCAACACGGGCACATTCCCAAACGGTACCGCATCCTGCACACCGAAATAGTTCCCAACTTCACCTAAGGGAGCCATCAGAGGACTCGGCTTTTGGAGCACAAGAATAAACAATAATGATGGTGTCAACCCAGGAGATATTAGGCGAGGTATATCCAACTCCCCTCCCTTACTGCAGTTGCAGAGAGGAAAAAAAAAAAAAGATTCTTTTCTTCAATCCATTAAATGCATAAATAAAAGTAAAATGCTGTTTCACTGGCACAGGTTCAAGGTCAAACCACTGATAGTCTAAGAAACCACCACTTTATACTCACACACTGACATATTGATAAACATATCTATGCATCTCTATAGATAGATCCCCAGCTCTTAGTTGGCAGGAAGGTCTTCATCCCATCCGACCGTAATAAGGAAAAAAAATCCGTAGTTTCTCCATTGGGTTTGAGATCAGAATGACCATAGCAACTTAAATGCCTAGGCGTTATTATAGGGATTTTTAAGATGCACGGGCTACGTCAGAATTTACGGATCCTGACTCCAGGAAGGCATGCGCTGTTTTTACTCTCTAACCGACTCTGCAGACATCAGCATGAATCCTTCAAGGGGAAGAAAAATCTCACGTTGGTGGCAGCGGCCAATCTCCCCTCCCGGTCCCCCCTCCAAAAAATAATAATAATAAAACAAAAAGAAGAAGAAAAAACTTTAGGCGTCCAAAGCTAGTATCCAGATTTCTCCAGAGGCTCGGCAGATGTCCATTGGCTTAGAACCGGTGGCGAGCGGCGAGCGAAGAGAGCCGCGTCCGGGAGCTCGCGTGCCGCCCTGGCTGCCGCGAACAGGTGTTGCCTGCCCGCACGACAAGGGGTTGCCGCGCCGGCTCGCGGAGCGTTGTAGCCGGGCGGAGCGCTCCTCCTGCGCAGCCCCCGCCGGCGCGCAGAGTGGCGCAGGCAGCGGCATTGGGCTGGGTTTAAGGTAGCGCCGTGACCGCCCGGGCTCCCCGCGGTCCTAGCGCCCGCCGAATGTCCGCCCCGCTCTGCGGCAGGCCGAGCGCTGCGCTCCAGAGCGCAAGACTTCCTGGGGATACTGCCGAGGAACCTTGGCTTTACAAAGAAAGCAAATGAAAGACGCTCAAGCCCTGCAAAGAAACCCTGAGTCTCCTGAGGGCTAGAAGTTGGTAACCTAAAATCCAGCTCGCTACGTGATGGAGGTTCAGAGTGAAATTGAGAAACTAGTTTTCACGTGGACTCTGTGATCTTTCTCGTATTGCATTCGAAAATATGACTGTTTTAAGAGTTGGAGGGAAAGGGGGTTGATTTAATGAGTTTGGATGGACAAGGCAGTTTCTCTTTCTCCTACCAGACATACAGAAGCTCAAACTATATTGGAGGTAAGAGGGTTGGATATGAGTCTCTCTCTCTCTCTCTCTCTCTCTCTCTCTCTCTCTCACACACACACACACACACACACACACACACGCAGATGCGGCCACCGCTTCGGTTTTGTTCCGGGCGTTCTGCTGGGCATCTTTGGGTTGGAGCTCTATTTAGGTCCCGCCTGGCCGCCAGGGTCCCCCCGGCCGCGGTATAGACCGCAAGGGGGGCGCCAGAGAACCACCTCAGTCCCCGAGTTCGACTCACGCCTCAGATTCGCGCGCTCATCTTTGGGGAGTCAGAGTGGAGGACAGAGCTCCCTGGTATCCTTCTTGTCCCCAAACCAGGCTATTTAGGATGAGCCGGGCCTTCAGGAGCCCTGATAGGGCTGAGGGAAGCGAAAGGCGAGTGTCCGACGCTTGCCGCGGGGAGCGGGACGTGAGACACTAGCGGGGCGCCCTGGGGTTGCAGCCGCTCCTTCTTGCTTTGCCCCGCGGGGGCGCGCGGGGAAGCCTGCGCCCCAGAGG
>NW_006160154.1:1390090-1391462 GCF_000334495.1 Tupaia belangeri chinensis | reverse complement strand
GCGAGCACCGCGCGGCGCCCCTCACACACAGAGGCGCGCGCGCCCTGCAGCCTGCCTGCGGGGCCCCTCTCGCTCTCTGCCCAGCTCCTCTTTGTTCACATTGTCTTAGAAATGGCCCGACTGTGGGTCAAGATGGTGAAAGTTGCTGAGACTAGAGCGCAGCTCTAGACTGCAGGCCGAGCGACTGAGAAGCAAAGTCGAAGCAGAGACCAGACCCCTGCGGTGGGAAAGGCAGTCAAAGCTTTTTTGTCGGGAAGAAGTCGAAACCGCCTTAGTAGTCAGCTAAGCGCTGGTGGTGGAGAACTGGGACTGGCCCTACTCTGGACCGGAGGGTTTCGCCGGAAGATGAAAGAGAGCAATGAATTTGCAGATTTCGGGGGCGCTGGAGGTCCAGCGACCTGGAGCGACCTTCCCCCGCCTCCCCTCCCTGGGGGTCCGGGGTGGTGGTGGCGGGGAGATGGAAGTCGTGCTCTGCAGAGTGAGGAGGGAGAGAGGGGCGAAGCGGCCCAACCCCTTTTCCACTCTCACACCTCTTTGCCGCAGTCCAGGGTCATTGGGTGTCTGGGAGCTGGCTCTGTGTGTCTTGCTTACGTGTTTCAGAAGCACGAGAGCCCTGCCTGGTGGTATTTGCAGCAGTCACATCCGCGGTGGTACAGAGCGGGCTCTAGCATTAACTCCTCCGTGGCAGCTAGAAACAGCAGGGAGGAAGCGTCGCTTCTCATAAACCACCCGGTAGCTCGCACTAAAGCAGCCATCAGCATTGAGTTTAGCAGGGGCGTTCCTCGACACCTTGGGTACAAAGTGCCGGGTTGGTTACTTTTAAAAAAAAAAAATGTTTTAAGAATAAAATTTAAACACTGATGGAAGAAAGAGACACAGAGACATGGAGACAGTAGTTTGACAAGGAGAGAGACAAGCAGCACGTACACATTTCCACTGAAGACTGGAGTGGGACCATTTCCACCAGCTTTCTCCAGCCACATTCTTTCACCCTGAATTTAGACTGTCATCCAATGAGCAAAGGCCATTTCCGCTTCCGAATTCTGCAGCGTTGGGACTGTCACTTTAAAAAGCCATGCAGCAATGGGAAGAGGGCGAAGTAGCTGATGGAGCACTTTCCCAGGTAGAAGCATCCTCCCCCAGGCATGTCTTTTCGGCTGCAGTTGGCTTATTCCACATTTCATCTGCGTTCCTAACTCCAGGGGCAAGAAGCTTTTGCTGCTACCTTGCTCCTTTGCCTTACCCATCAGATTTCTCTGGCTACATAGGTGTGGTGGTTTTCCTATTAGGGTAATAGAAACAATGTCCTTCCTTTTGGTGACAGCATCACATTCTCCCACCCTCATCCCAGTTGCCCAGGCTCATATACTCA
>NW_006160154.1:1363238-1390073 GCF_000334495.1 Tupaia belangeri chinensis | reverse complement strand
CTCTTCCGAGACCGTGTACTCCCATGTCCGGACTTATGAGTATGTCTTACAAGTATTCTTCAATTAGTCGTCTATAGATGTTAAGTAAGCTCCAAGAAGACGGAGGCTTTGCTTTCCAGAGACATGTGGTGTAATTGACTTAATAACGCCTGCTTTGGAAGACTGTTGTTAGGAATAAAAGAAAAAATGCACATAAAACAGGCAGCACACAATAAACACTCAAGACGTTGTTGCTATTATTATACCATCCTCACACAGTTCCCCCATGGATTTCTGCCCACAGGCGCATTCAGCAAATACTATAATTGACTTTAACTCCAAAACTCTCTTAGGCTATCTCTTCTCAAAAAGTTTTTCTTTTTATCTATTTAATTCTTCCACGTGCAAGTAAGAAAGAGAGAGACAGCATCCTCCAGCACAGTCTTGACCAGAGCCAACCACAGCTTCAGCCAGCCCTGAATCAAGGGCATGCACGTGCCAGGCATACTCAGGGAGGTCTCTGGATGCAAACTTGGAAACTCCTCATGTGAGTCAGCCTCACAGAGCATCAGTTTTACTGCCTTGCCGCTCTCCAGCCCCATCTTCTCAAAATGTTTTAATCCCTCTTGTTTTCCCTTCTTCCTCTTACCCGTGTTTTCTAACACATTTCCCATCTGTCTTTTCTGCTATCAACCTAGCACATAGACCCAGATGGGAATAAATGACAAGAGAAGTCAGGAAGACGATGAAGAGAAATGAGCACTGGACAAGGAGTCAGCAGATCTGGAACATATCATCCAAACCTGCTCCCGGCATGGTTGAGGGTCCCCTCCTCATGAGCCCAGTGAGTTGCTGTGCAGGTCAGTTTATGATACATGTATGTAAAAGTGGCCCATAAGCTACAGAGGCCTCTAAGATTTAAGGTGGCCATTTTAAAAGCAGTGTTCTATCCATCTCCCCAGGTTTGTTTGTTAACATGTGTCTTCTCCTTCAGTTTCTTTAGCACCCATCCCAAAGCAAATCAGCACAGATATATTTTATTCTTGGGGACCAGCAGTTAGCGTAATGACTATGTCGCTGGACTCCCACGTAGTCAACCGCGGTTCGTGTCCCGGACCCAGTGGCTTAAGAGTCATGCCAGGCGCGTGTGCATGCGTGCCCAAGATCCCGAGAGGAGAATGGAGGAGAAGGGGTTGCGGCATGGCCATCCCCCCTGGGGGGCGATTTTCTGCTTTCTGTCTCTCTGTCTCTCTCTGTCTGGTGAGCGCACGTGCCCTATAGCGAAAACCTCTACAAAAAAAAAAGAAATATTTTATTCTTTTCCTATCATCGGGGGGGGGAGGGGGGGCCTACATGGAAGCACAGCAGTAAAATGAGATTCTGGAAGGCTGACTCACATGGGAAGGTTCTGGGCTCATGTCCAGAGGCCTCAGAATATACCAGGCACAAGTGTGCCCATGATCCTGAGGCTGGATGGATCATGGCATCAAAACTCTGATGGAGGTGCTGTCCCTCTGTCTCTGTCTCTCTCACTCATGGAAGAAATAAACTTTTAAAAGTAAGTAAAGGTAGAAATGGGCCTTTACCCTTCCATTTCCATTCCCTCCATTCCCTGCCATCCCACTGCCAATCTATTGAAGGGCTTCTGTTGAGGAACTGGGAGGAGCCCGAGGTGGAGGGGGATTTCTGAGCAGGTTGAAATCTTTCCCAGTCTGACCCACTGGGCTGGGTTTACACTTCAATGGTAAGAGAATAGAACCATTCTAACCAGCATTTGCTGATTGCTTGCTGTGCTTTACACACACTACTGTTCTTGTGTTTTATCTTTCTGATCCCCAAAACTACATTATGAGGTGAGTATTGTTTTATCCCATTTTACAGAGGCTGAAACAGTGGCTTATAGAAGTTAAGTAGCATGCCTATTGCCACAGTGCTAACAAATGGTGGGACCCAATTCAAAGGCCTCAGATCCCCACTGTTACACACTACCCTCTAGTATAACAGGCAGAGACTTTTCAACTTTTTTTTTTTTTTTTTTTTTTTTTTTTTTTTTTTTAGTTTTGCTATAGGGTTCATACACTAGCCAGAGAAAGAGAGAGAGAGAGAGAGAGAGAAGAGAAGTAGTACAATATTACTCCCTCGGATGGGGAAGGTGTACATGTGGCCACACCATGATTCTTTCTCTTCTATTCACTTCTTAGGATTTGGGGCCTGCTCGCACGTATACCTGGTGTGTTTTTCAAGCCTCCAGGTCTGGGACTCAACATGCTGCCTTATCCACCATGCCACCTGCTGGCCCAACATTTAAACTTTAAAAAAAAGAAAAGAAAAAAGTTCTTCAAAATAAATATACAGAACTAAATAACAGTCATTTATATTAAGTATATATAAACAATAATCGGTTAAAAGATATAATGAAGGAAAATATTCCAGTTACAATGGGGGAAAAGATAAGATCACTAGAAACAAAATTAACAAAAAAGTGAAAAATCTATATAAAAAAATTTTAATTTCTCTAGGAATACAAAAGAAGACTTGAACGAATTGAAAGACATATGATATATTAATTACACAGTTTTTCTTTCGACAGAAAAAAACTCAACATTAGGGCCAGCCCCTAGCCTTGAGGCTAAGATACCTAGATCCCCATGCGGCCTACCACAGTTTGAGCCTTGGCCCCAGCAGCTTGAAAAAAACACTAGGCACATGGGTATGCATGCCCCAAATCCCAACAGGATGGAGATATAAAAGAGAAGGAATTGTGGCATGACCACACCCCATTGGAGGGTTTTCTCTCTCTCTCTCTCTCTCTCTCTCTCTCTCTCTCTTTCTGTGTCTCTTTGGTGAATGCATGTACCCTCTGGCAATTAAAAAAAGAAAAAGAAAGGGTAAATATTCAATTTTCTAAATGTGTAATCATTCCTAAATCAACCTAAAAACTTAACATGATTACAATAAAAATACCAATAAGCTTTTTTAAATTAGACACATAGGTGGTAATGGTAATATTTAAAAAAAATTAAAGTTGACAAAAATTTTTTTAATTTGCCAGAGTGTGTATGCACTCACCAGAGAGAGACAGAAAGAGAGTGAAAGAGAAACAGTGAGAAAGCACCTCCCCATGGGGGATGGTCATGCCCAAATCTCCTCTCCTGAATTTCTCCTTTTAGGGTTTTTGAACACACATACTTGTGTGCCTGGGGTATTTTTCAAGACCCCAGATCCAAGACTCTAACGATGCCGTCAACCATATGGGAGCCAGCTGCCCCAACCACCATGCCACCGACTGGCCCAACAAGAATTTTTTTTTAACTGAAAAGTGTAAGGTAACTAACTATACAGTATTTTAAAATATTTTAAAACTATAATAATTAAAATAGTATTCTCACATTAAATACTCACATCAGCATATGACTAAACAGATAAAGCAATTACAGAAGTAGGGGCCAGACAGTGGCACACAGGTAGTAACTGGACCACATGAGAAAGGTCCTGGGTTGATGTCCAAGGAACTCCCTGAGCACACCAGGCTTTCACACTTAATATCCATGATCCAAGCCTGCTGAGACTGGGAATGGATTACAACATGAAGACCTTGTTGAGGCAGCCTGTCTCTCTCTTTTTCTCTCTCGTGGAAGAAACAAGATGATAAGCTTTAAGGGAAAAAAAGATAAGAAATTACAGAAATAGACTCAAATGCATACTGGAATTTAATATATTGTCTTAGTCCATATTGCATTGCTAACAGAAATAGCTGAGACTGGGTGACTTACAAAGAATAGAGATTAATTGGCTCACAGTTCTAGTGAGTGGAAAGTGCAAAGGTGTGGGGGAACCAGCAGTTAGCGTAATGGCTATGTCGCTGGACTCCCACGTAGTCGACCGCGGTTCGTGTCCCGGACCCGGTGGCTTAAAAACTCACGCCGGGCGCGTGTGCGTGCGTGCCCAAGATCCCGAGAGGAGAATGGAGGAGAAGGGATTGCGGCGTGACCATCCCCCCTGGGGGGTGATTTCTCGCTTTCTGTCTCTATGTCTCTCTCTGTCTGTCTGGCGAGCGCACGCACCCTATAGTGAAAAAAAACCCTCTCAAAATAAATAAATAAATAAATAAGTCAATAGAAACTTTTCAGACTAAACTGCAAAACATTTTTTAAAAGACTGAAAAAAAACAGACCAGCAGGTGGCGTGGTGGTTAAGGTGCTGGACTTTGAACCTGGTCAGCTACGGTTCAAGATCTAGACCCAGTGGCTTGAAACACACTGAGCATGTGTGCGTGCAGGCCCAAAATCCTGAGAGAGAAACAGAGGAGAAGGGTTTGCAATGTGGCCATCCATGCTAGAGGGTGATTTCTCACCTTCTGTCTCTCTGACTCTCTGGCAAGCACACGTGCCCTATAGCAAAAATAAACTGTGAAAAATAAAAAAGACTGAATAAAGTGTGTCAGCATGTCCAAGAACTGTGGGACAATTACCAAATGTATAACATACTTGTAATGGGTATTACAGAAGAAGAAACAGAAGAAAAATTTAAGTGAAAATGATTGAAAGGCCCAGACTTGGTGGTGCAGTCAGTAGCACACTGAACTGTATTGCTGGGAGCTCATGGCCAACAATGACTTTGGATCCCCAGAATCTGAAAACACACGGGCGTACGCGTGCCTAAGATCCTAATGAGCTGGAAGGTTCGGAAAGAGGACCACAGCGTGATAAGACCCTGCCAAAGGTGCATTTCTCTCCCACTCTCTCTTTTTTTTATTTTTTATTTTTTTGAGAGGTTTTTGCTATAAGGCACGTGCGCTCTCTGGAAAGACAGAGAGAGACAGAGAGACAGAAAGTGAGAAATCACCCCCCCAGGGGGATGGCCACGCCGCAATCCCTTCTCCACAATCCCTTCTCCTCCATTCTCCTCTGGGAATCTTGGGCACACACGCACATGCACCTAGCGTGGGTTTAAGCCACCAGGTCCAGGACTCAACCGCGGTCGACTACATGGGAGTTCAGCGACATAGCCATTACGCTAACTGCTGGTCCCAAATTGACACAGCCTTTATGAAGAGAACTTTGGTAATATCTGTTAAAGTTTCAAATACACAGGACCAGCAGGTGGCATGGTGATTAAGGTCCCGGACTCCCACATGGCTAACTGTAGTTCAAGTCTCAGACCTGGAAGCTTGGAACTCATTCTGAGCATGTATATATGCATGCCCCAAATCCTAAGAGGAGAATGGAGGAGAAGGGATTGTGGAGTAACCACCCCACCCCAGGGGATGTGATTTCTCATTTTCCCTCTCACTGTCTCTTGTCTCTCTGGTGAGCCCATGCACCCTGTGGCAAAAACCTGGGGGAAAAAAAGTTTCAAATACAAAGACCCTGGATCAACCATCTCTGTGGCTGAAATTGTTATACATACGTGTGCAAACTCATGTGTGAAGAAGATTTTACTCCACAATACTTTATAGTAGCAAAAGATTGGAAATAGCCCATATGTCCATCAAGAATGACTGGGGAGGCCAAGCAGCAGCGATGCAAGTAGGAGGGTGCCACTGCTCAGTGGCTGGGAGGTTCGGGGTTGGTTCACAGAACCTGCCTGCTGCCCTAATTGGGAGGCTGGGGTGGGAGAATCACAATACGGCAAGAAACTGCCAAGAATCTCTGTCTCTCTCTCTTTGTCTCTCACTATTAAAAACAATAGGAATGACTGGGTAAATGAATTACTATAAATTCATAAAATAGAATCTTATGCAGTCCATTAAAAGAGAAAAAAGTAAGGAGGCTTTTTGGATAATGAGATGGACTGATCTCTCAAGAATGTAGTTAAGGGAAAAATACTATCCAGAATAGAATACATGATATGCCACCATTTCTATAAATATAAAGAAAACCTTTTATATTTATGCATGTAAGTAGTATCTCTAGAAATAGCCATGAGAAGCAGATACGAGAACATTAGTTGCCCTTGGAAAAGAAAGTTGGACAGCTGGAAACAAGGGGTGAGGGAGAATTTTTACTATACACATTTTTATTGCATTATTTGTTTACGAAAAGTAGTTTAATTTTTTTGTTAAGAACTACATATTTCTCTTTGAAAGGCGTGGAAGTGTAATGTGTGATGCCAAGATCTTGCGAGCAACTGCAGAAAATGTTGTCATTAGGAATCGCTTTTCTACATACACCCCCCAGGCGCTTGAGTCCGTTTATCTCCTAAAGTATGAAAAGTCACACTCGTCAGCCTTTGGGAAGCCCAGCAAGACCTTACTGATTTCCATCTCTTCCACAATAGCTGGACTTCCCTTAGCTACCTAGCTTTTTTGCTGGTCAGTTTTACCTTCCTACCTAGCCCTATGTCTCTTATCATAAAATGTGGCTGACAATGCCCTGGGATTTTCTCCACTTAAAATAGTCCTGGTATTGCATCACTCTCCTTGTTCAAAATGCCCCATATCCCACTCCAAGTTTATCCTTACAGCCAGTAAAGCTGCCCGACTTCCCTCTGTGACATCCTCTTCTTCATTTGATTCTTCATTTCCATTTCACTTCATTCTTTTGGTCACTCCAGCATAACTTGTTTTAGAAGCTCACTGTTAATGCAATGGTAATACGACTGGACCCACATAGGAAGGCTCCTGGGTTCACATCCTAAAACATCCCTGAGCACCGATCTAGGCCAGTAGAGGATGGGAACAGACTGCTAAATGAAGGCCAGGTTGCTCCTGTCTCTCTTTCAAAAGAAATAAGTAAACTTTTAAAAATATTTTTTACTTTTCTAGCCTATTTCTCTGTTTTTAAAATATAAATGAGGTGGGGCCAGCCAGTGGCGTGGTGGTAAAGGCATTGGACTCCCACGTAGCTTACCACAGTTCAGGCACTGGACCTGGCAGCTGCTTTCTCACTCTCCCTCTCACTCTCTTTGTGTCTCTCTCTGTCTTTCTTTGATCAAATTTTAAAAATAGTAATAATAAATAAGTAATTCTTTAAAAAAATAATAAATGAGGTATAAATAATAATACACACTCATTAAATGAAAGAACTTCACATACATTATTTCATTTAATTTCATTACAGTACAAGTTAGACACTGTTATCTTCATGTGTTGAGATTGAGGAAACTGAGGCTTAGGGAGGTTAAGACACTTGACACTTCACAAAGTCACACAGCTAGGAACTGATGAGCACAGTTCTAATACAGACCTTTCAACACCATAGCCTGGCTTCTCAGCTACTTTAATACACTGTAGATATTTTTTTTAAGAATTATTTTATTTAACTTTATTTATTTACTTATTTTTAATTTGACCAGAGAGGGACAGAGAGAGAGAGAGGGAAAGTGAAAAACCAAGCTGCCAGGTCTAGGACTGGAACCGTGGGCGGCCATATGGGAGTCCAGCGAGCCCAGCGCCCTTAACCACCACACCACCTGCTCGTCTCAATACACTGTAGAATTGAACAACAAGTTAAAATAGTGTTTTGTTTTGTTTTGTTTTGTTTTTCTTTTAAATAGCTAGCTTAGAGATCCTTTCATTGACCAGATGAGGAGAGGGGAATGCTTCCTCCTTTTTTCTAAAGCCCTCTTCAATATTTGCTTAATAGTTGAGAGGATGCCCCTACTATTCTCCAAGGTAAGTAGAAACGAAGGAAATAGATTCTCACTGACTGTTCCCACTCATTCAGTGGCCTGAGCAGTCGGGGCTACAGATCAGTCTTCAGTGGCAGGCTGAGTCTTCAGTAGGGAACTCTGGACAGGCACAGAGGGCACCTGCACACCTTCAGACCAGTCTGTGACCGTAGGCTGAGAAACAGTGGACCCAGGAGCTAGAGCAGTCCATTCACCCTGAAATTCCTCCTTGATTATAGGCTTTTCAACAGTGGCTGTTTTTCCTTTTCAATCTCTTTGAGATCTCTGTAGAAGGAGAAATCAGGCATGACCTCTTCTGGGTGTTCATGGCAGATGTTGCGACGCATGCATAGAATTTCCCTGACCAGCATCCACCACATCAGACCCACTGAGTGAGTTCCCTTGTGGCATAGATGGTAATGTCCACATAGTGCAGAGGAGAATCTGTGTTGTGCAGAGCAATGGTAGGCAAGTTAATATAAGACACCTCTGTGAGAGGCTGGTGGTCCGCCCTGGGATCAGTAACCACCAGAAGATGCAGCTCCCGGGAGGCTGCCTAGATCTGGTTAGTGAAGGTTCCAGGAGTGAAGGGGCCAGCAATAGGAATGGCTCCTGTGGCAGTGGCAAACTTCAGAACAGCCCTCTGTCCAGTGTTCCTAAAAGATATGACACTGATGTCAGTGGGATTTTTGAAGGTAACAATGGCACAGCTGCCAGCAGAAGCTTCTCCCATGTCCTCTTCAGATGTATGATGTAGATGCCATTACTTTTTGAAAATTAAGGTTGGTGCCACCTAAGTGGTTTCCTGCCGTAGGGAATTTGAGGAAATCCTCCTCCTAAATTTGCAGGACATCAAGGGCTCCAGACATTGTGAAAGTTTCCCTATAGGTTATGATGGGAATCCAAAACAAAGCCATATGGACCCCTGTGTGGGTAATCTTCTCATGTGGATCCAGTATAACCAAGTTTTGTATTCCTGTTGTACCATCTGTCCCCCGCTTCATTTCTTAAAGTCATGTGTCCTTTCACTAAAGAGCATGGGTAATTACCAAGTTACCACTTTGTAAAAAGTAGGCAGGATCTGAGACTAGTAGGTGGCATGGTAGCTAAGGTGCTGGACTTCCACATGGCTGAGAGCAGTTTGAGTCCCAGACCCAGCAGTTTGAAAATTACACCGGGTGCATGGTATATGCCCAAAATCCCCACAGGAAAACAGAGGAGAAAGGATTGCAATGTGGCCATACCCACTAGGGTGATTTCTCACTTTCCCTCTCTCTGTCTCTCTGCTGCAAGCACATGCACCCTATGGGGGGGGAAAAGCATCTAACTCCTATTATCTCTGCCAACAAAAATTTTATTCTTGTGGGGTTTTTTTGTTTTTGTTTTTGGTTTCGGTTTTGGTTTTTTGAGAGGTTTTTGCTATAGGGCGCGTGCGCTCGCCAGACAGACAGAGAGAGACAGAGAGACAGAAAGCGAGAAATCACCCCCCCAGGGGGGATGGCCACGCCGCAATCCCTTCTCCTCCATTCTCCTCTCGGGATCTTGGACATGCACGCACACGTGCCTGGCGTGAGTTTAAGCCACCGAGTCTGGGACTCGAACCACGGTAGACTATGTGGGAGTCCAGCGACATAGCCATTACGCTAACTGCTGGTCCCCCAAATTTTATTCTTTTATTGAATAATTGCTTTTCTATTTAGATCACAATTTCTTTTTTTTTCCTTTGAGAGGTTTTTGCTATAGGGCACGTGCACTCACCAGAAAGACAGAGAGAGACATAGAGACAGAAAGCAAGAAATCACCCCCAGAGGGGATGGCCACACCGCAATCTCTTCTCCATTCTCCTCTCAGGAGAAGGCATGCACACACACACATGCCCAGCATGAATTTAAGTCACTGAGTCCAGGGATTGAACTGTAGTCGATTACATGGGAGTTCAGTGACATAGCCATTATACCAACTACTGGTTCCTAGATCACAATTTCTTTGGAAAAGTAGAAAATATCCAGAAATGAATTTGTTGAGCATATACTTTATATAAGACATTGTGCTAGAGTTTGTTTGGGACATGCATAATGTATAAGACATGGTTCTGAATCTCACCTTTTATTTTCATTTATTTATTTTTGGTGTTTTTGTTGTTGTTGTAGGGCATATGCACTTACTAGAGAGAAACAGAGAGAGAGAGAGGAAAAGTGCCCTTAGTAGGCATGGCCATACAGCAATTTCTTCTTCTCTATTCTCCTCTTGGGATTCTGGCATGCATGTACACATGCTGGGAATGATTTTCAAGCCACTGGCTCAGTGACTCAAATCCACAGTCAACTCTATGGTATCCCATCACCTTAACCACCATGTCCCCTGGCTGGCCCTCATCTTTTATTTTTATACAGGCTATGTTCATTTATATTTGCCCTTTTCTTTATTCCTTCCTGCATTTTCCTATTTTTATCTGGGATCTTTTTTTCTGCCTAAAGCACCTTCTGTGGTTTATCTTTTAGTGAGGCCTTCAGGTCATAAATTCCCCCCGTTTCTGTTTTTCTGAAATATGCTCATTTCACCTTTTAAGAATGTTTTCATTAGGTATAGAATTCCTGATTGATTATAGTATTTTATTTTACCATTTTGAAGTTATCCATATTTTTGTCTTCTAGCATCTGTAATTTTCATTAAGAAGTCAACTATAAAGTTTTATTGTTGCTGCTTGCCAGGTAATGTGTCTTTTACCTCTGAATGCTTTTAAGAATTTTCTTTTAGTATTTGATTTTTCAGCAACTTTAATATGTTGTCTCTAAATATATTTTTCTTTGTGTATATTCTCTTTTTTTAAAGAGACTTTTGCTATAGGGCACATGCACTTGCTGGAGAGACAGATAGAAAGACAGCAAGCGAGAAATCACCCCCCCCTTCCAGGGGAAATGACCATGCTACAATCCTTTCTCCTCCATTCTCCTTGTGGGATTATAATGATGTGTGTGTTAGACATTTTTTTGTATTAGTTTTTTTCTCTCTGTGCTTTAGTTCATGTATTTTTTTTTATTGACCATTCCTCCTAGCTTCTATTGTGTTCATTCTGCTGTTAAAACAATTCACTAAGCTCTTCATTTCAGAGATTGGCTTTTTTTAATTTTAATTTTTATTATTTATTTATTTATTTATTTATTTTTTGTGATATGCTCTCTCTAGAGGGCGTGTGCACTATACAGACAGAGAGACAGAAAGTGAGAAATCACCCCCAGGGGGGATGGCCACGCTGCAATCACTTCTCCTCCGTTCTCCTCTTGGGATCTTGGGCACGCACGCACACGCGCCCGGCGTGAGTTTCAAGCCATCGGGTCCGGGACGCGAACCACAGTCAACTACGTGGGAATCCAGCGACATAGCCATTACACTAACTGCTGGCCCCGTGAGGTTGGCTTTTTAAATTCTATGCTGTCCATTTGATTTTATAGATTTCTATTCTCTGTTGGAATTTTTCCTATTTTCATCTGTTGTTTTCCTCTCTCTCTCTTTCTTCTTGAGCTTCATTTTAAAAGTCCTGTTACTAATTCTAATAGTTTTATCATGTGGTCTGCTTCAGCTGTTTGGTTTTTATCCCTATATTACTATTGATATTGTCTTGCCATTTTGCATGTCTATGTATTATTGATTATATATCAGACATTGTATATAAAAGTGAAGGTTCTAGGCAATGTTATATTTCACAAAAGACTATGTCTTTTTCCTTCTTTTAGACATATTGGCTAATCACCTGAGTCAGGAATTAAATTGAGTCAGAACTTGGTGGCAGTTTTAGCAAGACTCAATAGGCCTTTGTTTCACCCCTGTCCTTGGGTCTAACCCTTTCAGGCTTTTGATGAAGAATCCAATAGGTATCGGTTTTCTCAATTCTAAAATATTGTCAGGGAACTATTAATATCTCAACTCTTCAGAGATTTTTCAGACCAACTTTCTAGCCTCTTGGCTTCACAAAGCTTCATGCGCTTAGTGAAAAACAACCATATGCTTAAATCTAGCTCCATCCCCTAGAGGCTTCTTGTTTCTAAAGAACATGGACTGTGGGAGGTTTCATTTGTCTTCAAAACCTTCAGACTCACTCCTTAGTATCCTGCCAAGCCTCAAAACTCAACAAATCTCCCTCTCTCTGTGTCTCTCATTCTCTTTCTCTCTCTGTCCCCCCCCCCCTTATCCCCCTCTCTCTCTCCCAGACAGAATCTTACCATATCATGATCTTCCTGCCTCAGCCTCCAGCTGGGACTACAGGTATAATACCACCATGCCCAGCACTTTGTTTGGGCCTCACTATGTTCCCTGGGCCAGCTTCAAGCTCTCAGTGTCCTTTTGCCTGATTCTGTCCACATTGCTGTCCACATTATAGGCACTTGCCACTACACTCAGCCTTTAGGTTGAACTGGGACTTAAACTCAGGCCTCTCATGTGATTCCCAAGCAGCAGAACAAAACACCTTAGCAGCACATACCACCATAGCTGTGCTTCAGCAAATATCTTGTGGAGAAAACCAGTTCTGAGTTTGAAGTACCCCAAGTTTCCAGTTTGTCACACTAGCCCCATGTTGCTAAAGCTTTGCTGGTTTCTCTTTCCTTTACACAGACACTATGCCTGAACCGAGTATAGTCCTTCACCGATATCCAGAATCAACAAATGCCCCTAGGGCCTACTGTTAGTCATCAGCTTACCTTGGAATAGTTTACTACTCTCCATAATTTTTAGTTGATGTAGTACTCATTTCCTCCACAATTCTCTGATGTCTTGTGTTTCTTTTTTGTTGGAGAGATTTTTGCTATAGGCCATGTGCACTCACCAGAGAGATAGAAAGTAAGAAATCACCCTCGCCACAGGGGATGGTCACCACAATTTTTTCTCCTCCATTCTCCTCTTGGGCTTTTGGGCATGCACGTGCATGCACCAGGCATGAGTTTTTTAATCCACTGGGTCTGGAACTTAAACTGCAGGTGACCACATGGGAATCCAGCAATGTAACCATCTTTAAAAATATAGTCTTCTATATATGCAAAAATAACACTCAGAATTTTTCTAAGGCTATATAGCAGTAAAAGCGTGCCCTATATGAACATTCTGGCACATTAACTCTAATCGTGCTGGTATGTAGACTTACCTCTAGATCAGAATTCTTGCTTTTTAATGTTATACACTGGGAGCATATGTCTATCTTTACTATTTTTCTAAGTAGGTTTATCAATCTCACTTTTCAACGAAGTAGAATATGCTACATCTTTAAGTATGTTTTTGTAATTCAATAGAGCCCCAGGCCTGCCCCATAGTGCAGCAGTTAAGTACTATGCAGAGGGTTCCAGGTCCCATATGGCCAACCACAGTTTGAATCCTGGTCCCAACAACATGAAGAACATGCAGGGCACATGTATGCATGTCCAGTATCCTGATGGGATAGAGAAATGGAGATAAAAAAGATTTCAACATGACTAGGCCCATGGTCGGGGGAAGAGATACTTTCTTCCTCTTTTTTCACTCTCTCTAGATAAACTTTTCTTAAAAATGCCAAAAATAGTTCTGCTTCCTTTTCCAAACACTGTAGTTTGATCATGTACAAATTTAATGGATAAACCATACTAGGATTTGCTTAATGAGCCATGGTTTGCTTCAGTGTGTTATGCACACAGTGAAAGGACTGTAAACAAAATTCCTAGTATTTCTCAATGTACACAAATATGGAAGAATTCTGTATTTTAAATCACTTCTCACCTGAAAACCTAAGAGGAGATCCAACTGACAATGCCCATTATAAATCTTCAAACATTTATTCAACTATAGCTAAAATCTATATATTAATTCATGATTTATTTTATTTTATAATCTGTCACTTGAGTTGGAGAACAGGTAGCACTTTTTCACGTCTATGTCAAGTATAAGGGAACATTTTTGTAGAAAAATGGAATTAAAGTACAAGTTTATTTTGGTGCAAAAAAAATCAAAATTCACTCCTGGTTTTTTCTTAATACATATTTTCTATAAACTTTATGAAGTCCCCTCATGTATCTTGATTATGTAGATTTCTAGTGGCATATTTACCAATACCTAATTCCAAGTTAAAAGACTCTGTGTCTCTTTCCTCAGTAAAAATTACTGGAGTGTGAACTAAATTGGAAAACACGAATAGAAGTAAAACCTCAATAGCCCATGTAATTTAAAGAGGAAAGGCATGCTTCATTTTGCTGGATTTTTACTCTGTGGAAAAATATGGGCCTAGATGTCGAGTCTTAGCATGTATTTGTCTCCACAGAACAAGATTAAATGGAATACTCTCCCTCAAACCGCATATTCCCTGCATCTGTAAAAGAAAAAATCATCTAAAATAAGCAAAATAAGACAATATAGCAAAGTAGAAAGAGCATATTATTGAGAAGTTTTCCCATCAGGTAGACTGAACAAGCTTTTATTTATTTATTTTTTCATTAACAATCATTTTTTGCATTTTATTCACAAACACTGATACAATTTGTATATTAAAACAAATGTTTTCTTTAAAAATGAATGTGTATTAATGTATTTTAACTGATAGAGTAGGCTTTATTCCAATCTGTTAAATAGCCTATTTTCACAATATCTAAATCTACTTTTCTTTTTTTTCCTTTTTTCTTTTCTTTTTTTTTTAAATTTAAGTTTATTTTTTTACATTTTTTTTAATACATTCAATCACATTTTTTAGATTAGCTTACAAGGTGATCATTTCAATATGTGAACATTTCTCCCCGGTCTAGTTGATAAAAATATAACAACAATACTACCTCCCTGTCTGAACAATGCTGTCTCCGTATTCCTCTTCCAAATGTTTTTCCCCAGGCCCCCACTCCTACACACACACCACATCTGGCATTCACACCCATCTCTTGTGTTTGTACATCCTTTAGCCCGTCAGCTTCAGTTATAGAGAGCGGACACTCGGTATATATTAAGTGGGGACATACAGTGTCTCTCCTTCATAACCTGACTTGCTTCACTCAGCAGTAAATCTTCCATATTCTTCCACTTTCTGTCAAAAGCCAGGGTTTTGTTGTTTTCTATGGCTGAATAGTATTCCATAGAACATATGTGCCACAGTTTTTCAATCCATTCATCCGTATGGGGGACAAGCTTTTAAATAGTACCAAGACCAAATTCCTCATCTGTACAGTCAGGATAATATTAACACTGGCCATATACTTGATTTTAGGATAAAAAGAGATTAACCAGGTAGAATAAAATTCAGTGCCTGGTGCCCAAAAAGGGCTCAATAAAGGTACACTTATTAATAAGCGTTGATTAATTTTGCCTAAACAATAAAGCTATTCCCAGCTGGAAAAAAAGAGAGATAAAATGATGGTTATGAAGACTAAGTAATGGCAAGGAGAAAGGCAGGAAAAAATAATTTACATACAGTATGATTGACACTATATAAAACAACCTATGTGTGGGGTAATAGGTTCAGGAGGGAAACCTGAAAGAAATGCACTAAAATGGTAGCACTAGCTATGTTAGGATCATGAATAAATTAGGATTTTTTCCCCCTCTGTTTTTTTTTTTTTTTTTTTGAGAGAGATTTTTACTGTAGGGCGCGTGTGCTCGCCAGACAGAGAGAGACATAGAGACAGAAAGCGAGAAATCACCCCCCAGGGGGGGATGGTCACACCGCAATCCCTTCTCCTCCATTCTCCTCTCGGGATCTTGGGCACGCACGCACACGCGCCCGGCGTGAGTTTTAAGCCACCGGGTCCGGGACACGAACCGCGGTCGACTACGTGGGAGTCCAGCGACATAGCCATTACGCTAATTGCTGGTTCCCCCCCACTGTTTTTCAGATTTTCAGTAGTGTGATTCTATTTCTTATATAGTGAAATACATGTGTGTGCGTGTGTGTGTTTAAAAACAAAATGATGCCTTTTTTCATAATAAATTACCTACTTTCTAGCAGAAACACTCAAGATATTGTTTTAGATGCCCCGGAACTGTTTGCAATGATTGCTAACAATGATTTCATTCAATTCATCATTTATTGCAAGCCATGTGTCAGCCTCCAGAAAGAAACTAAATAAATTAGATAGGTTCCTGTCCTCATTATGTCCCTTGATAATGACAACGGGGGTGGTTCTCCTATTGTAAATCAGTTTGAGCACTAAGGGTCACTGTATCAGTCAAGATTCTGCCAGGGAAATGGAAAAAGAGAAAAAGAGAGGGAGACAAGATAGGGGAGAAAGACAGAGAGAGAGACAGGGAGAGATTTATTTCAAAGAATCGGTTAACTAGATTGTGACTCCTGGCTAAGTAAACCTGAACTCTGCAGGGCAGGCCTGCTGATGACAGCTTCAACACAAAAGTCAATTCTGCAGCCCACAGGTGCAATTTCTCCTTCCTCTGAAGCCTCCATTCTGCTTTTAAGAACTTTCCACTGGCTGGATGAAACCTGCCAAGATAATCTAGGATAGTCTCCCTTACTTAAAGTCAAGTAATGGTGGATATTAATCACATCTACCTAGATAAGAGTTTTATTAAAAAAGTGGGGACTATAGCCTTGCCAATGGGACACAAACTGAGCCTCGTCACACATCTTTTCTCTTTCTATTTTCTCCTGCCTCCTGGCTTATTTAAAGCCACCAGTATCTTAGCTCATTACACACCCCACCAAAGCTGCCCTCTCAGGAAACAAGGCTCTTCCTAAATCCCTGTCTTCCTTCCTGAGGCCAACTTGACATGATGCTAAGCTGGTAGAGAACTTTGCAGTTAGCTGACCTGTAATGTAAATACTCTCACTAGAGACTACTTTAGCAAGGGAAAAAGTATCCTTAGCCTGTCTAGGCTGTTGCTTTAATCCTGGTGAAAATCGTGGTGGAGAGACATTAGAAAAATCAATGACCAGCAAGATTTGCTTTTTTTTTTTTCCTATAGGGCACATGCGCTCTCCAGAGAGGCAGAGACAGAAATTGAGGAATCACCCCCTAGGAGGGATGGCCACCCCACAATTCCTTCTCCATTCTCCTCTCAGGATTGTGGACACACAAACACATGCACCAGGCATGAGTTTTAAGCCACTGGATCCAGGACTTGAATCGTGGTCGACTGCAAAGGGAGTCCAGCAATGTAACTATTATGCCATCCGCTGGTCCCCAAGATTTGCTTCTTATTAACCACAAAGTCCAATGTGAAGAGGCAAAAGGTGAAACCCAGTTGTGATTCCCACACTGCAGGCTCCAACATTTTGTGCTTGCTGCCCTTTTTTAAACTTTGTTTTTATTGAGAAATCTCCTATTTAAATTTATTTGGGGCTATGATTTCTTATGGATTTACTTCACTGGCCCATGTGCATCTCCACCAGTGGTTCTTAAACGGTGATTTTGCCCTCACTCCTACCCTGGGGACTGTAGGCAATGTCTGGAGACTTTTATAGCTGTCATAATTGGGAAGCATTGAGAAGGCCAGGGATAATGCTAAATATCATACAAGCAGAGGACAGACGTCCACAACAAATAATTATCCCATCCCAAATGTCAGTAGTCGCATTTACATGTTACTTGTATTACATTTACATATTACATTTACATATTACTCATTTACATATCACTCATATTAACATGGTCTAGACTAAGATACCTTAGTCTAGACCATGTTAATATGAGTTCTACCACAAATTTCAATCAGGTTCCTCAAAAACTAGTTTGTGAAAGAAAAAAAATCTTATTTTTTTTCCCCTTTAGCTGGAAGACTCTGCTCAAATTAGCCTTTAAAATGTGTTTTTAGTGATTTGGGAGAGATAAGAGAGATAAAATGTGTCCTTTCTAAAAATGGCTGAACATACTAATGTTCTGAATTATTAAAAGTTATTGTTAGTGATTGTAGTGAAACTATTAAAACTTTAAATATAACATATGTATCACATGTTTACCATACTGTTATTAATTAGTTTATCTCTTTTTTAAGAGAGTTTTATTTTTTGTTTTGTTTTGTTTTATTTTGTTTTGCTATAGCGCACATACGCTCACTGGAGAGATAAAGAGAGACAGAAAGCGAGAAATCATACCCCAGGGGGGATGGCCACACCACAATCCCTTCTGCTCCATTCTCCTCTCGGGATTTTGGGCATGCACACACACATGCCCAACATGAGTTTTAAGCCACCACGTCTGGTACTTGAACCACAGTCGACTACATGAAAGACCAGCAATGTAACCATTAAGCCATCTGCTGGTCCCTTAATTAGTTTATCTTGAAACACAATTTATGCTATTCATTCTTAAATGTTTTAACATTTTAAAACAATTTGGGGGCCAGCAGATGGCATAATGGTAAAGGAGCTAGACTCTAATGTGGCTAATCACAGTTCTAGTCCCAGATCCAGCAGCTTGAAACTCACAATGAGTGAATGTGCATGCATGCCCAAGATCCCGAGAGGAGAATGGAGGAAAAGGGATTGCAGCATGGCCATACCCCCTGGGGGGTGATTTCTCGCTTTCTGTCTCTCTGTCTCTCTCTGTCTCTCCAGCAAGCACATGCTCCCAATAGCAAAATATTTCTCTTTAAAAAAAGAACATATTTTTAAGTTTATTTATTCCATAAACAAGAGTCAAAGAGACAACCCCTACCCCCTACAAAGCCTGATGCCATGATCCCCCCAAGCTTCAGCTAGACAGGCTCATGGGCACATACATGTCAGATATACCCAGGAAGGTCTCCAGGTGCAAAGTTTCCCATGTGGATCTGCCTCATAGATCATGGTATTTTTCATCACTGTGCTAACATCCAGCTCACGTGTCATCTACATTGTATAGTTACATATTTCAAATGGTTTATTCAATTTTTACTTATCATTCTTGAATTGAACTTACATTAATCATCAGTTATTCATTTCAAACACTAGTTCATCTCAAAAGTAAAATGAAAAGAAGTTTTCTAGATTATAACTAGAATACCTTCATGTCCAGTTAATCCAATTTACAATGAACACAGCATACATTTTTCTAACAATTGTGCCAAAAAGTGCTAACAATCCAATATGTTTACCACCAAAAAAAAGAAGGATGAAAACCATGTTTTTTGTTGTCCATTAGTCAGTGTCCTCCACAGAAACAGGATATATGTGTGTGTGTGTGTGTGTGTGTGTGTGTGTGTGTATACACACACACATAGACATATAAAATCTTCAGAAAGTTCATGAAAATATATAATATGTATTACAAAAATTATGCATGGATTTTTAAAGTTTTTGCACCACAATGAATTCATACTTTAATTCTTTCATTTTTTTCTATGAACTTTTTGAAGCCCCCTCATGTATATATTTTTTCTTCTTTTTTCTCTTTTAGTTTTGCTATAGGGCATGTGCACTCAGAAGAGGGAGACAGAGACAGAGAGAGAGAATGAAAGTGAAAAATCACCTCCCGGAGGGATAGCCATGCAACAATTTCTTCTCCTTCTCTTCTCAGGATTTTGGGCACACATCCACACACCTGGTGTGTCTTTCAAGCCATGGGTCAGGGACTCAGACCACACAGTTGGCTGTATGGAATCCAGCACATTAACCTCCACACTACCTACTGGCCCTATGCATGTCTATAAAGACATGTATTTATATATAAAGAAAAAGAGATATACACACACACACACACACATGTACTCCTCTATGTACAAAAATAACACTATTGTATATTTCCTGATCATCATAAATCAAAAATATCCTAAGTCAAAAATGCATTTATACCCTGATAAACTCATTGTAAAGTTGAAAAATCCTGTCAGCCATTGTAAGTTGAGAATCTTCTGTGTGTGTATGCGTGTGCTGTGTTTGTACATGTGTGTTGCATGTATAAAGAGATTTATTATAACGAATTGGCTCACACAATTATGGAGGTGAAAAGTTAAAAATCTGCAGATTCAGGATTGGATGATGGCACAGTGGTAAGATGTGACACTGCCAGACGATCTCAGTTCATATCCAGAGACCTCCCAGAGCATGCCAGACACACATGTATCCAAGATCCAGGGCTAGCTGAGACTTGAGACGGATCAAGATGTTCTTGTGGGTGTTATCTGTTGTGTCTCTATTGCTTTCTGTCTCTCATACTCATGAAAGAAATAAATTAAATAAACAAATGAAAATCTGCTGAGTCAATGTCCTAGTTCAAATCAGAAGGCCAGTAGCTGGGTAGAACTAGGAAGTGCCCAAGTTCCAATCCAAAGGTTATTAGGTATGAGAATTCCCTCGTATTCTATGGAGGGTCAGTCTTTTGATCTATTCAGGCTGCCAAGTAACTGAAGGAGTCTCACCAGGAAGTCAGCCTTCTCCACTCTGTCTACAAATTTAAGTGTTAATTTCATACAAAACACTTTCATGTAAACACTCAATGTTTGACCAAATATCTGGGTACCTTCTGGCCCAGTTAAGTTGACACATAAATTAACCATTACACCCTCAAGAAGAAAAAATATATACCAAGACAAAAAAAGAGAAGAAAAACTGGGAGTGGATGTTTTGTAATAAATAATCAGTTAAATAAACTAATTCAGACACACATTAATATAAACTATTACTTTTTTAGCGTAGTAGAAGATTGTTTAACATAACACATTATGTTAGAAATGTGTTAACAATTCGATATGTTTACCACTGAGGGAAAAAGGAAAAGGCTGGAAATCATGTTTTATGTTGTCCATTTTATTTTCAGTGTCATCCACAGGAACAGAATGTGTGTGTGTGTGTGTGTGTGTGTGTGTGTGTGTGTGTTCAAAAAGTGCATGAAAAGATTTCTTAAATATGATTGAGCAGGGCTTTGGTATCATATCCATGAATTCTTACAATAGTTTAAGATATATCTCATCCCTGCCTAGAAATCTGAGCCCACATAGTAGACCTAGGGCCTCACTTTCAGAGTCATATAGTCAGAAGAAAACTTGGTGATTATCTCTTCCAAATCCCCCTAAGAGTGACTTTAAAGAAAGCCAAGACAGTAATTTAGATTTATCTTAAATTGTCTCTGGAACCTTGACTTTAGATACTTTTTAAATACTATGCATTTAAAAATCAAAGTCAGAGGCCAGCCCTGAAGTACAGTGGTTAAGCACCATGTGGGGGGAGCCGGATCCCACAGGGCCAGCCATAGTTTGAATTCTAGCCCCAGTGGCTTGTGCACATGCATGCCTGCCCTAAATCCTGACAGGATAGAGAAATAAAAGAAAAAAGATTGTATTATAACCATGCTCCACTGGAGGGGTGCTTCTCTCTCCCTCTTATGAGTGCATGTACCCTTTAGCAATAATTAATTAATTAATATTAGTTAATATTAATGTAGTGTTTGATGCTACCACTGAAATAAATGGAGAAAGAACAAACCTGTATTCCTGTATTGGCCAGTATTGGGGTATTTTTGGCAGGTCAAGATTAGTAGAAGACACCAATCAACACTCTGTAGAGTCTTGTTACCACTAAAAGAAACCCTAAGGTTAGGGTTTAGGTGTGGAGTGAATAAAACATCATTGTTTCGGACCCATCTCAGACTTAGTGCTGGAATTTCCCTGTTTCAATTGAGAATGATGATCTAGAATTATGCTTAAACTTTTGACTTGCTTTATTTAGACATGCTCAAAGCAAAAAATAAATAAATAAATAAGTATTAGACATGCAAATTAAGGTATGATTTAAAAATAAAAGAAGTCCTCCAATTTCAGAAGCAGTTTTCACACTGTTCTCCCCCTTTTAAAATAATTTTATGTCAAAGACATCACCAAAAAGTAAAAATACAAAGAACTTGTTTTAACTTGATCAGTCAGCCTTTCGAGTTCAGTTACAAATTTACAATATACCTATCTGCTAACAATCCTGAAATGTTTAAATGCAGCCCCATTAGAGTTTAGAGCTCTGATACCAATATCCTTCTTGTACCATGTGGTGTGTGTGAACTACAACAAAGTCTAAAGAAAGACTGGCTTTTATTTCCAGGATGTGACTTTTGACTGTGAATCTGTTACTCTTGTACTAAAAAGTGAGGACAGAACAAACTTCAACAGAACTATTATAAAAATAATGTCTATAAGATATATTAAGATCATTAGATATATCAAAAATGGCAATTCTACCCAAATTAATCTACATACTTAACACAATTTTGATCAAATTACCACAGAGATTCTTCACAGATCTAGAAAAGACAATCAGAATTTGTCTGGAATCATAAAAGACCCTGTATTGCCAAAGTAATCCTGCACAAGAAGAGTGGAGTGGGTGGCATCTCACTTCTTGTCACCATAATATATTATAAAGCTGTGATAATCAAAACAGCATGGTACTGGCACAAAAACAGACAGGTGGATCAATGAACAGAACAGACTTCAGAAATAAACCCCAAAGCAAGCTAAATGATGTTTGACAAAGGATATCAGTCAATCCATTGGGAAAAGGAAAATCTCTTTAGCAAATGGTGCTGGAAACACTGGGTATCCACCTGCAGAAAGATGAAACCAGACCCCCGTCTTTCACCATTAACAAAAATCAACTCAAAATGGATCAAAGATCTAAACTTACGACTTCAAACTATTAAACTGCTGGTGGAAAACACTAGGGCAACTCTGGGAGATGTTGGAGCAGGCAAAGACTTTTTAAAATATGACCCCCAAAGCACAGGCAATAATCCCAAAAATAGACATGTGGAATTATGTAATAATTTAAAAGTCTCTGCACAGCAAAAGACACAGTAATTAGTGTGAATCGACAAACCTTCAGAATGAGAGAATATTTTTGTAAGCTATGTCTCAGATAAGGGATAGACAGGGAACTCAAGCAGCTTACATGAAAAAAAAATTATTAACCCAATTAAAAGATGGGAAAATAAACTGAACAAAAAACTTTCTAAGGAAGACATATGAACAGCCAAAAACCACATGAAAAAATGCTCATCATCCCTCATTATAAGGGAGATGCAGATTAAAACCACAATGAGATACCACCTAACCTCTGTCAGAATGATGAAGATTAAAAATGGTAAGTGTGGGTGGGGATGTGGTGAAAGGGGACCTCTCCTGGTAGGAGAATTGGTAGGAATGTAAATTGGTCCAGCCACTAGGGAAAAGAGTATAGAGGTTCCTCAAAGACCTACAAATAAAACTACCATATGATCCAGCAATTCCACTCCTGGGTATCTATCCAAAAAAAGGACAATATTCAATCAGAAAAGTACTTGCACATCTATGTTTATGGCATCATTATTCATGATTGCTAAGACATGGAACCAACCCAAATATCCATGAACAGATAAATGTATCGAAAAAGTGTGGCACATATACTCCATGGAATACTACTCAACCATACAAAACAAAACCCTAGCATTTGATAGAAAGTGGAGGAATATGGAAGATTTATTAATGACTGAAGCAAGCCACACACAGTAGAACCAGGATATAAACCAGGGTCAGACTATGTAGAATCCAAATCCCTTAACTACTAGACCATGGGGCCAGTACCCAAATTTTTAATACGTACACTAAGTGATTCCATGTGGTGGTCAAAGAACCCACTTTTGGAGAAACTCTGTAATACATTACAGCCTTTGACTTGTTTCATCTGTTGCGATTTTTGCCAATTGATTTGCATTCTCTTGCTTGGTTTTCTTATTCTTTCTCTTTTTTATTTTAATTGACATATAATAATTGTACATATTTGTGGGGTACAATGTGATTTTTTTCATTATAAGTCATAACTGTGTAAGGACTAAGTCAGGGTAATTAATACATCTATTATTTCGATCATTTTTCATTACTTTGTTTTGGGAACATTCAAAATCCTCTTTTGTAGGTACTTTGGGATGTAGAGTAAATTGATTTTAATGACTGAGTTGTCAGAAAAGCCATGATGCACTTTTTCTATGCAAAATTCATCATGACTTTTGTAACATCCCAATATATTCACCCCACTGTATTTTATACTGGTTTTCTTCTTAACCCAGTGGTTCACAAACTTGGCTGAGCATTGGAATCACCTGTGACCCAGGTCCACCCTCAAAGATTCTGAGTACACTGGCCCAGGGGATCCTAGTTCCCAATATTTTTGTCAAGCTCCCCTGGTGATGGTCCAGTTTGAGGGTGTAATCAGTTTTCTATAAACCAACTGTAGCTGGTCCCCTGACCCACAAAGTATCCATGGCCAGAACTCCAAATCCAGGGGACAACCAGACCGTAGAGATTAAGGGCTCCATGCTAAAAAGAAAGAGGTCTTTCTGAACTGCCTCATTGTCCTGGACCCAGTTCCAAAAAGGCCCTTTGTTACTCGCTCCCCACCAAAAAAAAAAATCCAAGTCTAATCAAATGATAGGTCTTTTAGTCATAGAAAATGGGATCTTTCCCATTTTATTTATAAATAAAAAATTAAATTCATAAATAACAACTAAATTTTTAATATGTATACTTATTTTTGGCTACTAAAACAAAATAGTTCTCATAACAGAAATGGATGGTACTTTTTTAGTAATATGTATGTATACACATACATATTACCTAGGGTATTTACAAAAGTAATGCAAACTTACTGTAAAACATTCCAACAATCCGGAAGTGCAGGAAGTAGCAATAAACAACCTCTCTCAACCTCTCACAGATATTGACTAGAACTTGATGTGTATTTTTCCAGGCCTTTTTCTAAGTACTAACATATATGCAAAGGATTATTCCTTTAAATGGAAACAAACTATGCATTCTGATATGTTACTTGCTTTTTAAAAATCAATACTGGGCCCAGCAGGTGGCATGGTGGTTAAGATGCTGGACTCCACATGGCCAATTGCAGTTTGAGTCCAGGACGCAGTGTCCTGCTTTCTCTCTCTCTCTGTCTCTCTCTCTCTGTCTCTTTCTCTCTCTCTCTCCTCGCTGGTCAAATTTAAATAAATAAATAAATAAATAAATAGGAGAAGATTGTTAAATAAAATAATTCTTTAAAAATAAATAAATAAAAATCTATACTATACTCTGGCTATTGCCCTCAATCAGGACATGAAGACTTGCTTCATTCTTTGTTAATGGTCACTTTATTTTCCATCATGTTGATGTGCTGTAATTTAACAATCTTCTCCTATTGGTAGATGTCTGGGTTTTTCCACTCTTCCACACAATGCATGGTAAACATCCTTTAAAGTCAGGCACAGTCTCCTCCTGAAGTCAGCACCCCTCTTTGGTCTCGAGAAGGCAAAATATATGCTTTTGTATTGAGTAGACATTCCTACCCAGTTAGAGAAACAACTCCTTCAGTGCAGTTCTTGGTTTTGCAATTCCATTCCCCCAGGAGGCTTTCCTTACCTGTTTATTATATTCATCTCAGGCCAATAAACTTGGGTTGAGTTCCTACTGACTAGGAACTAGGGATCCAATACAACACTATGTGGATATAGTGCCTGCCTTTACAAAACTCATAAGGCCAGCAGGTGGCATAGTAGTTAAGGTGCTGGACTCCCACAGGGTCGACCTCAGTTTGAGTCCCAGACTTAGCAGCTTGGAGCTCATACTGTGTGTGTGTGTGTGTGTGTGTGTGTGTGTGTGTGTGTGTGTGTGTGTCCAAAATCCCAAGAGAAGAATGGAGGAAAAAGGATTATGGCATGGCTATCTCTTCCTAGGGGGGTGATTTCTCAATTTGTCTCTGTCTCGCTTTGTTTCTCTCAGGTGAACTCCTGTACCCTATGGCAAAAGCCTTAAAAAATAAAAAAAAGTTCCTTATAATATTGTGTCTCAAATACCAATGCCTTAATAGAAAGTGCGAAGGGAGGACTGAGATAGGTGAATAGTATCACAGACCCTGATTTGAGCCTCTGTCTAAACATCTACTAAATATATCCCCAGACTAACCCTGCCACCTCAGATCTGCCTAACTTTCAAGAGTTAAATTATTCTAAGAACACCACAAACATCTCTCTTCTGGAAAATATATTGAGACTGTATATGGAAAAAAATAAAAACAAAAATAAATTATTGGGTTGTCAGAAAAGTCATGACATATTTTTCTGTTTTTCTATGCAAAAAAGCATCATGACTTTTCCGACAACCCTATATATATTATATACACATATATATTGTGCATGTGTATGTATCTGTGTGTAAACACAACATACCTAGAAGTGATGGACCAGCCTCATGCCTGGATATCACATCACTCATTACCTCAGATGGAAGAAAAATCTATGTAAGCCCACTCATCTACCTATAAGGTAGACACATCATGCATTTGTTCTCTGAATACGCAGAACTGTGTATGGTTTACTAGCCTGTATTTACCTCTCTATAATGAGTCATGATCTATTTATGTTAAATAAGTTGACAGCTGTTTCAGTTTTAAAAGTAGAATAAATAAAATGTAGGGCTCCTTCATGATTGTGATGATTAACTTTGTTTCCACTTGACTGGGCCATGTGGTGCCCGGATATTTGGTCAAATGTTATTTCTGCATTTGTCTGTGAGGGTGTTTCTGGACAAGATTAACATTGGAATTGGTGAACTAAGTAAAGCAGATGGCACTTCCCAAGGGGGAGGGTCTTATACAATCCACTGGGGGACCTAAACAGAATAAAAGGTTAAGTAAGAGAAATTCTCTGCCTGCCTGCCTGTCTTTGAGTTTGGACATTGGTTTTCTGTCTTTGAACTCAGACACCACAGCTCTCCTGGTTCTCGGGCCTTCAGACTCAGACTGTAGATGTCAGAACTTCTCAGCCTCTGCAATCACATAATGCCATGTGCATGTTTTTCTTCTCTGGAGAGCTCACAGCTCTACCACTTTTAGAGAAGACCATATAATGTATCGCATTGCTTTTCTTCTGTTGACATTGTTTTCTAGTTCCTGTTCTCATTCTTCCACATCTCTGAGTTTAGATTTCTTTCCTATCATTTGGCGTGGTTCATTCTGTACTATCCTCAAACAGAGATTGTAACCAACATTAACTTTCTCCATGTATTTGAATACCATCAATAAATCTCATTTTTACTGTGTCTTACCAAGCTAAGTAGCACTGCTTTTACCTCATTTTCTTCACCTTCCAAACATATGCTGTTAGACTTCCTCTGTATTTTCTTTTTTTCCCCCAAGAATTATTTATTTAATTTTAGTGTTTGTATTTGTTTTTGTTTTTGTTTCTTTAATTTGCTACAGGGCACATGAGAGTTAGAACATGAGAAAGCAAGCTGCCAGGTCTAGGACTCGAACCACAGTCAGCCATGTGGGAATCCAAAAAGCCCCAAGCACCTCCTCTGAACTTG
>NW_006160154.1:1357880-1363207 GCF_000334495.1 Tupaia belangeri chinensis | reverse complement strand
GCAGGACATGCTCCCCAACATCACCCAAATGTAAGCTCTGCAAATCTTTTGTCCTGTTTACTGATATATTCACATTTCGAAAGGTCCATATTAAGTGTTCAATAAAGTTTATCAACTTACTGGAATAATGTCTTTGTCTCACCCTTTCATGTTCCATGTCTGATTATATCTGGTAAGTGTACTGATTAAAGGTATATGTCAACAATTCAATTTTCCTCTCCTGATCACAATTGTGCTGGTTATCAAGATGTTTGATTATACCTTGTAGTCATCTCAGATGCAAGGGGTTAAGTTTTAAAGTTCTATAAAATATTTTTTGTGGCTATTCCCCAAATTTTTCTCATTCACTCAAGGCATTTTATATTCATTAGCTTTGATGTTACTGCATTAACTTTGCCTTCAATCATGTTTTATTTCTGGTTTCTAAAAAGCAATGCGCTGTTTTTGTGCCAGGTCCCAGCTGTGCCATTATTGATAAGTAAGCATACTATTTGGTGTAATAGGTCAATGAATATTGAGACTTGGATCAGAAACCAATTTCTGAACAAAAAGCTAAGGCTAACATTTTTCTTTTCCTTTGTGAGTGATTCTCTTCTGTTCAACTTTTGTTATAGTGTACAGCACTATAATTTCTAGAAGAATGTTCTTGGCTTAGAAAAGCTGGGGTAGATTGACTTTCAGATAAAATAGAAACTACCTCCTTCACCTTTCCTTTATTCTCAGGTTTGCTATTATTCCTTAGATTATGCAAAAAAGAAAGAAAAACCTAAAAGAGGAATCTAAACAACTGTGAAGGCTCCATTAGACATTGGCAGAGGCCCAAAGAGACCACCAAGCTTGCTCATAAATGTGCAGTGTCTAATAAAAACGTGATGATTATTATTATTATACATTTATTGAGCAGCAAAAATGCACTAAATTAAAAAATGTATGCACTGTTTTTCGTATCTCCTGATGGGTGTGTAGAAATTTCTGGCTGTTTGTTTTCCCCAGTAATTGGCATGTTGTCCTCACAGCCTGGTAACTGCCTGGGTCACCATTCTGTTCACATGCTTGAGGTTTTTTGTGGACCACGAATTGACAACACCATTACCTCACACTGGTGCCACTAAATTATGGACCAAGTTCCATACTGCAGAAGTCAATGTGAGCAAGAATGTTTTACCAAGTCTATTTTTTTTTTCCTATTTCTCCAAAGGAATATATTCGGTTGACCTTTCAAAGTGAGGAATTTTTTTCTTAACTCAAAGATCACACACACAAATGTGACCCTGTATTCTATACATACTTTTGATTTAGAAGTCACTGCAGGTAACTACTGCTATTTTAAGTAAACTGCCATCCTATTTGGAGAATAAAAACAGAAAATTAGGGGCCGGCAGTTGGTGTAGTGGTTACAATGCTGAACTCCCATATGGCCAAATTTATTCACTGAGTCCAGAACCTGTGGCTTGAAAATCATGCCAGGTGTTGTGTGCATGTATGCTCAAGATCCCAGGAAGAGAATGGAGAAGGGAATGCGGTGAGGCCATCCCTCCTGGGGCGGGGGGGGGAGGTTGTGAATTCTCACTTTCTCTCTCTCTCTCTCTCTCTCTCTCTCTCTCTCTCTCTCTTTCTCTTCAACAAGCACACATGCCCAAAGGCAAAAACCTCTAAAAAAGTTAGTTTCTTAGAACATTTTTAAACTCCCACAACAATCATTACTTTATAAGCACTTTATCAACTCCTAGGCAAAGTGTCTTTAAAATATAGCAAATGTTTAACAAGTGAAAAGCCACAACCTGTATTTCAAACCAGAAACAAGTGCTTTGTGAAATGCTTACTATCTGTACATTCTGCAAGGAAAAGATTAAAATAGAATCAACACAAAGCTCTTCTTTTATGGGCCAGCCCCATAGCACAGTAGTTAGGCATTATGCAGAGAGAACCACATCCTACAGGCCAACTGGAAATTAAAGCCCTGGCACCTCCCTGGTGATTTGAAAAACACTCCAGGACAAGGTGTGCATGCTCCCAGGATCCAAACAAGATAAAGAAGAGGAGGAAAAAGGATTTCAACATGACCAGGCCCTACTTGAGAGCTCTCTCTCTCTTTCACACACACACGCACACACACACACACACACACACACACACACACAAGTACCCTTTGACATAAAATAAATAAATAAATAAAACTCTTCCTTTAAATAAGGTGAGGTCTGCTATTTTTCTTGCACCTCCTTCTCTTTAAAGTTACAAATCACTGAAATGACTCAAGCCAAAGTAGAGAATGAATATTACAGGACCCAACTTGACTGGGCATTATTACCCCAGCATACCTAAGGCCAGTTGCTTAAAAGGTCTCCTCCCTTTTTGCACCTACAATTATTTTCATGCACAAGTAATATAAGTTAAATTGGTCATTTGTGAGCTGAATTCAGCCCTGGCTCCTCATTTTGACTGAACAAGGGATCATGTTCTAGTGAAATTACATTTTATGAGCAATTTTATGCCTGCATGCTATGGCTGAGACAAATGATTAACCCTTAAAATGACAAGAATTCTTTTTAAAACTTAGTACACTGAACAGGGGTGGAGGAGAAGGGAAGAGTATAGAGAAGGAAAGCAGAAGAAAAAATAGAGAGGCATGACATTTGTGGGACATAGAAATGGCTTATTACCTGTTGCTGGCGTGTATAGTATTCTCAACTGGACTGGTCTGAGAAGTATTTCACATTAGGTAAATTCTCTTTACAAGCCAAAAGACGTATAGTGATTGAATGTTTAAAAAATAATAATGAGAATAAAATAAATAATAATGCTAAACTGAAAAAAATGAAAAGTTGTTTGATGATGATGTTGTCAATAGTAGTCTTTGCCTTGATTGACATGCATGGTAATCGGGCTGGAAAGAAATATGTTATACACTATAAAGATATATGTGATTAAATGTTACATACACACACACACACACACACACACACACACACACACACATATATCTTTATACCAAGTACTTGAAAGATTTTCCAGTTGATGATAGAATATGGAAAAAAACCCACAGGCACTAGCTTTTTCTCCCTCTCTCTCCTTTTCTTTCTCTTTTTTTCTCTCTGCTTTAGTAATTCTATCCCAGCTTGACAGTATCTTCCCCCTTGAAATTTCCAAAACTGTTTTTACATTGTGATAAGACCAAAGGTAGTGATTTTAATTCTGAAAGGAATTTTCCTTTGGAAAACGTTGAAGGTATAATTGGAAGGAAAATGGGTTTGAGGAGGAAGGCACTAGAGGTGTTGTATCCTTGGCAGGATGTCAGCTCAGCTTCTGTATCATTCTACCTAAGAGAAGGCCAAAGCTGCTGGACTGGGTCACCTCAACTCAGATTTCAACATAGTATGCTTTTTTATTTAAAGGGGTATGCAAGTTCTCTTTAAGGGGGTGCCCTACCTCACACATGTGCTATCTCTACGGTGAACTAATGAACACTTTCAGCCAAAATCCAGAGAAAATTAACTACAAAAACATGAGAGTTACTTGGAAAGTCTTATCACCAAGCCTACAACAAATAAAATGAGCTTTCAGATTAAATTTTAAAAATGTTTAAAAACTGAGTACACTGGGGGACCAGCAGTTAGCGTAATAGCTATGTTGCTGGACTTCCACGTAGTCAACCGTGGTTTGAGTCCCGGACCCGGTGGCTTAAATTCACACCGGGTGCATGTACGTGCGTGCCCAAGATCCCAAGAGGAGAATGGAGGAGAAGGGATTGTGGCGTGGCCATCCCCTCTGGGGGGTGATTTCTCGCTTTCTATCTCTCTGTTTCTGTCTGTTTGGCGAGCGCACACGCCCTATAGCAAAAACCTCTCAAAAAAAAAAAAAAAAAAGAAACTGAGTACACTGAGTTTTTGTGATTTAGGTATTTGTGATTGTTTCCCATTCTCATCCTTGGTTTTCTAAGACAATAAGTCAGTAGCTATCTTGTACCTTTACAAATTCCAAAAAGCCTAAACAATTCCAAAGTTTTACATTTTTCTTTTTTCAAATAAAAGAAGTCCAATTTGAGTCAAACAATTATGCTCGAGGAAAAAAATGATTATAGTGAAAAGGACTTAGCTTATCTAGAATCCACTCAGTTGTCTTAGATTTGGTTTTCTTAGATAGTTTTTATATTAAAATATATTTTGCAACTCACTCAACACCATGTCTTTCTACACAAAAGACATAGTTTAGGGGCCAGTAGGTTGCAAAGAGTTAAGGCACTGGACTCTCACATGGTCAGCTATGGTTCAAGTCCTGGATCTGGCAGCTTGAAATTTATGCCAGGCACATGCGCGTACATGCCCAAAATCCCAAGAGGAGAATGGAGAAGAAGGGATTGCAGCATGGCATTCCCCCTTAGGGGGTGATTTCTCACTTTCTCTCTGCCAAACATACATGCCCTATTGCAAAAATCTCAAAAACAAACAAACAAAAAAACCCAGAGTTTATGCATCCATATATGCAAATTCAGTAATGCATTTAATTCAGTAAAAAAATATTAATCACATAATTTAGAGAAAAAGTTCCCATGATGAAAAATCAAGTAGTTGTTCTCAGAGCGGGGCCTAAATGAGACAAGTGAGATGACAACAATGCAAAATTTAAGAGGCCCTCCCTCTCAGGAGCTGAGCCTGTGTAAGTGCCACCCTGAGGGCCCGCCCCCCTTGCATTTTGTACAGGAGGTACCTCATCCTGGCCATGCAAGTCCACTTTCTTTGGTGGGGGGAGGCATCCAGTCAATGCAGCCATGATAGGGCAAGGCTGGTCCTTCTAAATGAGATAAAGGCACCCTATGGCCACGCGGGCCACGAAGAACCATTCTGTGACCTTAAAACCCTGGGCTCTCTAGGCAGAGACCGGCAACACCAGTTTTGTCACACTTGTGGTGTTAGAACCTGCGATGGTAAACTGGTTCAATTATTTTAAATAGCATTGACCAGCTCTTACTCATGGTTAGGGTGATTCCAACCCTCTCTGTGGATCCTCATCATGGGAACCCTCAATCTCTTTGGTCCCTCCATTCTTCCTTCTGAAGTGTTGCAGGTAAATGTGAAGTCAGAGGCTACGGGAGGACAAATGCTCTGTCATTGGCTTACTGCTCTGTACTTGCTGAATGGAGTGCCTTAACTAAGAAAGAGGTTACATTTGCAGAAGGTAAATTTTTGAGAGAAGGCACAATTCTTTTTTTGACCTACTACTCCAATAGGTTCACAAATTATTATTTTTTTTTTTTTGCTATAAGGCACATGCGCTTGCCCGCAAGACAGAGAGAGAGAGACAGAGACAGAGACAGAAAGTGAGAAATC
>NW_006160154.1:1338624-1357613 GCF_000334495.1 Tupaia belangeri chinensis | reverse complement strand
GTAGGGAAAAAATGGAATAGAAATATGCGTTTATTCTTGCACAAAAAATTTAGCAAGGCACACTTTTTTCATATATGCATTTCCCATGAACATTTGAAAAAACCCATGTCTGGATTTTGGCTCTCTCAGGAGCTCCTCAACCTCCAGGAGACGTGAACACCACTTCTAGCCAACAACGCTGAAGTGCTAGCCATTGAATGGACATTGTCGCAGGCCTGTTGTTGCTCAATGAGATTAGTCTCTAGCTGGTGCACACGGGTCTTACTGAAAAGGCTATTCTGTAATTGTTGCTATTAGCGAGGCTACCATTAGGCAGTTACCTAAAACTTCCTGGAGAGACATGCTGAAGGCTCCAGCAGCCTCAGTTCACTCATGTAGAACAGCAGGAGTTGCACTAATTTCCAGTCTCCCATCCATTAGGGGAGAGAAGCAGCTCATTAGAGGTCCTCCCCTCTCAACTCCAATTACCCCAGGATAATGACAAAACACGGAGCACACTAGAAACTTGCAGAGCTCCGCAGCCATCCTCTCCTTCATGATCTCTGTTGATGACATCCACAGAAACAAGCTCCAGACCCTCAAATCTTCTCACAACCGGGCTGTGGACATAATCAGCCATGTGAACACTGGGTCACATTAATTTAAAGGCTGAGTGTTTGTCTCTACATGTAAGAGTTCTGTAGGAAATACTTAACATCACAAGTAGCATAGCAAGTTGTTTTGTTTTGTTATTTTCCAACACCTCTTCCTCTCACAAGGAAAGAAACTCTCAAGGCAAAGTGAAGCAAAATCTCAGAAGTTTTCATAACTCAAAGATTTGAAGAAAACCATCTAGAACTTCTACCCTAACCCGGATGTCTCTTCTCCCCATGTCATCTTAACTTAGAAACAAAAAGTTTGGAGAGGGAAGGCGGAGAGAAAAAAATCAAATGATTTCCCAGAAAAGCAGAACACTGCAAAAATCTGCTTCTAAAAATCGCATCTTCTCCAGTGAATTATGCTACCAGGCATACAAGAGCACTGGGCCAGAGGGACTGACTTGCACCCACTTTTGTCCAGTGCCATTAAAATGTTACTTCGTTCCCTTGCTCTTATCTGCAGAGCTCATTATTTATACTGCACTTTCATACTCAGTTCCAAACCACGGTTTCTTGGTTTTCAGATTTCTTCATAAACCCCCCCCCCTTACCTGTGTCCTCTTCACTCCAGGGCCACCACTGGGACAGATAGCCCCTTTCTTATTCCGGGGTATGATTTGACAAAGTGCCACATTACTCGGGTCTGAACCTGTTCATGGCAATGTCTCCAGAGTGCTGTAATAAAAAAAGGTATCATTCAATTGCCTCACTACTTTAAATGAATCAACCAGTTGTTTTCTGTGTTATGTAAATATTCTTTCAAATATGCAGAAGCATATTTTGGAGATGATTATTCTACTGACAGATCTTGTTCATAGGCACTAATGAAGGAGATAGTTGTACAGATAATCCAAACAGCATGAAACTCATGCATTAGAAGGATGCTAATATATTAGCATCTTTATTAGCTCATATATTAGAAGAAGAGGCAGAGTCCATGTTTTTCTAACATCCTAACCTCCTATCCCAAACTCCCAAAGGAAAAAACTGTAACTGTTTGGAATGTAATCAAGTTGTGAAAATTACATGAAATCAACTCTGTAAACAACAAAACATAAGTCACTGTGTATTCTATGCCAGGATGAAAATAAAAATTAGTACTTCCAGATAGAAAATAAAAACTAAGAATATAGGTGCCCTCTTGTGGAAAGAGCCAACACTACCACTTCAAAATTGCTAGTTTTCTCCAAATTAGACAATGACCCAAGTTATGTGTACATCTTTAAAGATGTCCACCTTTCTAATCATTACTCTAGTAAATACTTGCCCTTCTTGTCAAAGGCATCATCGTTTCACTTGCTCTGCAACCAGAGGCCTTGCCTTTCAAACCCTATTATTGAGTTAACTTAGCAGACACACCTGTGAGTTATCATAGCCCTGTGAACTCCCTGAGGGGAGATAGATAGATGATAGATAGATAGATAGAGATAATGATGATGATGATAGATGATAGATAGATAGATAGATAGATAGATAGATAGATAGATAGATAGAGATAGAGATAAAGAAATAGAAGTACATAATAAATAAATGATGATAGATAGATGATATAGATAGATATAGATACAGATATAGATAGATATAGATGATAGATATAGATAGATAGGTAAATAGATGATAGATAGATGGTAGATAGATAGATAGATAGATAGATAGATAGATAGATAGATAGAAAGATGATAGACAGATAGATATGGATAGATAAATAGATATAGAGATAGATAACCTCCTCTACTAGAATTTATGCAAGACCTTGGGCTAGCCTGGCTTAGAGACCCCTACTGATCTCACTTCAGTTTCTGCCCCTTTCAGGACATTTGAAGCCATCATGCCTTATCACTATATGTTCTAATGACTCTGCCCTTCCCTTTACCAAACATTGCATAGAAATTTTATCTTCATGTGAAAAAAAGAAAACCTGCTATGAATAAATGTTATGATCATTTTCCTCAGCACAATAGAGCTGTTCTTACATTCAGAAAACATGCTAGGGCAAGAGCTCTTTCATAGCATCTATTATGATGTATTTATTATGATGTGTGTTCATTGCTTAGCTACCCGTCTGTCTCTCCTTAAACTTTTAAGTTCTGTGAAGGCGCAAACCATCTCCTCTTTTGACTATCCAATTCTCAAGACCTTGCACAGTTTTTGGCATATAGTGGATGCTTAATAACAAGGTGTTGCACAAATAAATTCCATTTCAACATCCAAATTTGGCTTGTTAGAAGCAGCAGTCAACACAGCCATGTGTGCAGAAACGTGCATATAGTAATTCCAGGTACAAAGAAAATTGTGGTTGAAACGGCAAGAAACTCCCCTTTGCCAGCCATGGAAAGCAGAGGAGAAAGGAAGGAAAAGGCCAGTGGTAGCCGAACCTCTGAAGCTAGAAGGTAGCACCTTTGCCTCATGCAGCCACACCCAAACTTCAGTGGGCATCAGACTCCCCTGGAGGGCTTGTTAAATACAGGTTGCTAGGCCTCACCCCGGAGTTCTGATTCAGCGAGTCTGGCATAGAGCCCAAGACTTTGCATCTCCCTCCTGTATCATCATAGCTCTCCATGCTTTTTTTATACCTTCCAATCATTCGGGTTTTGCCATAGAGTGCTGAACGTTGCTATATATTGAATGGGAACATACCATGCCTCTCTTTCCTAGTCTGGGTTGCTTCAGTTAGTGGTAAATCTTCCATATTTGCCCACTTTCTAACAAATGACAGGGTCTCATTGTTGTTTTTATTTTTATAGCTGAGTAGTGTGTAGTACTGTATATGTTCCACACTTTTTAAATCTATTCATCTGTTTGTGGACATTTGGGTTGGTTCTATGTCTTAGCAATTGTGAATAATGCTGCAATAAACATGGATGTGCAAGTGTTTTTCCAAGTGAGCATTTTCCTATCCTTTGGGTAGCTACCCAGGAGTGGAATTGCTCAATCATATGATAGTTCTATTTGTAGGTCTTCAAAGAAGAAAACAAAATCAAAAACCCAAAATGGAAAGAAATCTACTGATTATAATGTATATGGTAATGTCTTTGACCAGATCAATATACAGTGTATTCATGATGGGAAAATTAATTTGATAGGCTGTAGTGATACACGGTGATTGAATGTAAAAAATAAATACAAAGAAATAAATAAGAATTTGTATCTCTATCAAGTTTCTAGGCAATGCTAGTGCTATTGGCTCAAGGACCACACTTTCAGAACCACTGACGTAAAGCAAGTTTGAGTCTCAAACACCAGAAGCACCTGAGGACTAATGAAAATTTAGGTTACCCAATTCACATTCAAGACAACTAAAATTGGAATCTCCCCGAATGGAACCCAGGCAGTAGTGAACTTTAAAATTCCCTTAGCAGAAGACATTATGTATACAAAGGCTTTTCCAAAGTCGAGGACCCTATGCCTGAATCTATCTTCATGACAGAAGCATACAATAATGATGCCTCTCTTTCCTATACAGATTCCCACTACATGATCTTATTTGAGCCTCAAACCACCTTGAAATAAAGGAAAGCAAAAAACTTTAGCTCAGTTTTAGAGAAGTCAGGTAATATATGGCAACTCCTAGACTTAAATCAGATTTTTAAAAAAATATCAGCCTCAGGGGCACAATAGTGATGCAACACTGCCTGAGGCTGAAGTTACATAAGAAGGTCCCAGGTTCATGTCCCAAGGTCTTCCTACATACCACACACACACACACACACACACACACACACACACACATGCACACACACACGTGCCTGGAATCCTGGCTAACTGAAGCTGGGGGATTGGACGGCAGCATGAAGATTCTGTTGGGGGTTACTGTCTCTCTCTCTTTCATGAAAGAAATAGATAAATTTTATATATATATATATATTTATAGTTTTATAGTTTTATATATATTCAGCTTTAGTCAAATATACTTGGAATAGAAGTTAGAGTTCAAGGAGCTGGCAGGTGGCGTGGTGATTAAGGGCGCTGGACTCCCACATGGTTGACCGCAGTTCAAGTCTTATACCTGGTGGCTTGCTTTCTTGCTTTTCCTATCTCTCTCTCTCTCCCTCACTTTGTTCCTCTCTGGTCAAATTAAAATAAAATAAATAAATAAATAAGTGAAGCTAAATAAAATAATTCTTTAAAAAAAAAGAAAGAAGTTACAGTTCAATTAGAAAACCAGCAACATCTCTAGGAGAATTTTTTAAGACAGTTCATTTCTTTATTTCATGGGAGAGAGGAGATGAAGGCATCCCCCAGAGGCTCTTCATGCCATGATCTACTTATTACCAGCCGGCCCAGATCACAGGCATGTGCCCAGTGGATACAGGGAAGCTCCATGCGGGTCCAGTCGCATTACTGCTGTGCTGCCATCTGGCACAACAGTGCCGAGTGGATATTGTTGGATATTGTTGGAGTCCAAGGTCACTTTATAGAAGCTGAACCCATGGTGAGCCTGGTAGAGCCACAGCAGGAAAGAGAAAGTGAGAAAGAGAGAGACTCTGGCTTCTCTTTTTCTGCTAAGCTTCAGAGCCTCCTTTTAGCCTAACCAAAGCAGAAGCCCCTGAAGTAGGAGCTTAGGAAATGTAGCCTGTTAGACTTTGCAGAAGAATGAGAGCCTGAGCACAAATGGCCCAGAACTGGCCATGTGAAGTTGAACCTCAGGTCTACCCATAGAAGCTGGGTTACCTTGGGCAAGTCGCCTGACCCATTGGAAATTGAATTTTCCACTCTAAAATGAAGATTATATGTCTTGATGGAATAATTGAATAAGGTAATACACATAAACCCTAGCACCTCCCCAGCACTGAGTTTTGCTCTCTTTATCCTGGTCCTTTGCTATCGAGGTTTTAGTCTTCTCTATATCCCACAGTTAAGAAACCATGGGGAAACCATGGGGAAAAGAAGGATCCATTAGTGATGTCAGTGCTACTTCTATAATCAGAATTGAGTCTTTTCCCATGGGGCATTGCTGTTGTTGCTGCCATTACCTTAGACATTGAAGAAGTTCAGGAAATACCCTCTCCCTCCCCCCTCCAGAATATGCCTTGGTAGGCTGATTATAGCAAACATAAAAACAGTCAATGCATAGGGGAGCTTTCTCTGCAATTTTCCTTACATGATTAAAGGAAGATTCTACAAAAGAAGTTCATTGTGTGTTCACCTTCCCTGAGAATTTTATCTACCAGAATTTTAACATACAACAGAAGAGTCTGGAAGTTAGATTCTCATTTAGACAGGATACTACCCATTTTTCTGATGGGCTATTCCTTTCTTTTATAATCATTTACACTCTTCCTAGCTTGCCTACAGACTTCTGGGTCCTATGTACCTCTATATTCCTCTCCTTATGAAGAAGGGTAGATAAGCATCTGGATCTCACTGAGGTTCTGGGTTTTCATTTTCCTGTGATTCCCTCACACAAGTAAATAAAATTAAATACTATTTCTTCCTATTAACTCAACTATTGTCAATTCATTTCAGCAGGTTTAGGAGATGGATCTTCAGGAGCGAGAGGAGACATTTCCCTTAAACTTAATAACCTGGTCAAATCCCAGGGCTACTGGCACTGCCATGGGTGATTTAGGTAGTGCTGGAGAAAGATCACTACTAGAAGCGATAGTATAGTAGCACCAACAACCTGCCTACCATACAGCCCAGAGAAGCAATGCCACTACTGAATAAATTGATAGACATGAGGTGTAAGCTGACCCCCAAAATATTGTTGTCATGCTATATCAAGTTGGTAGCCACAAGCTGTAGAACTGATCTTCCTCTGTCTTCCAACGGGCTATCCATGAGGTGAAACATTTTCTGAAGGCATTTTCAGATGTGTGTTGAACATGAATTTTTTTATCATTACTTTTTATTGCCAAGCAAAAGCTTTAGACCCATCTTCTGATCATCTTTCACTTAGAGAAACTAGATAGACATCATATAAGAATTGATAGAGCCAGACTGTGGCATACTAATAATGCAATGCTTTGCACTGCTGGATCCACATGGGAAGGTCTCAGGTTCACAGTACTTGTATGTCCACGATGTGGTCTGGCTGAAACCGGGGTAGATATTGTGACATAAAGACCCTGTTGGGAGAGCCTGTTTCTTTGTCTCTCTCTCCTTCTCTCTTGGAATAAATAAATACTTTTAAAAAATAGTAATTAATCATTTTTTTTTAAAAAAAGGTAAGAACAAAGGAAGTGTTAAAAGTAAGAAATACAGGAAGCAGCAGATGGCGTAATGATTATGTTACTGGACTCCCATGTAGTGAACTGTGGTTAAGTCCCAGACTCAGCAGCTTAAAACTCATGCCAGGCACGTGTACATGTGTGCCCAAAATCCCGAGAGGAGAATGGAGGAGAAGGAATTGCAGAGTGGCCATCCCCCCTGGGGGGGTGATTCTTCCCTTTATGTTTCACTGTCTCTTTCTGTGTTTCTGGTAAGCACACATGCCCTACAACAGAAATCTCTCTCAAAAAAGTGTAAGAAATACAGTCTGGTGATTATGTGTAAGAAGTAAACAGTACTTTTATCACTAACAACCTAATGTGGCAGGCTTTGCATTTACTAGTTGTAAGGCTAAATTGTTAACAACTAATAACAAGTTGGTATGAAATAAATAAATAAATAACAAGTAAAATCTTTATGTAGAAGAAAGTGCTTAACTATGAATCAAAGATCTTGATTCTCTAGATCTCTTTCTTTTTCCTTTCTTCTTTCTTTCTTTCTTCTTTTTTTTCATATTTTTTACATAGGTCACTTGTGCTCATCAGAGAGACAGATAGAGAGAAGGAAAATGAAAAATCATTCCCCAGGGGAGTCTCTTTTCCACAGTCTCTTCTTCTCCATTCTCCTCTGGTATTTAGGGCACACACCCATGTACATGCTCTCCCAGCAGAATTTTCAGGCCATGGGTTCAGTACTCAAACCGTGGAGTCAGCTATGTGGAATCTAGTACCTAAACTACCATACTACCTCTTTATCCTCTTCCTTTCTTTCTTTCCTTTTCTTTTTTCTTTTTTTTTATATGACAGAAAGCATATGCAAGTGCAAGAAAGAGATCGAGAGAAAACACCATCAGCAGGGTCTCATCACACCACAATTCCCTTCCCCTAGCCCTCTAGCTCCTCAGGATCCTAGGCACTTGCTATGCACCCAGCATGTTTGTCAGGCCAACCCAGGATCTGAACCACAGTTGCCACATGGCATCCAGCACTGCAGGGCACTCGCATAACTGCTGCACCAAAGCAGATGAGTATGGGTTGTTTTTATTTCCTTCCTAAAATAATTGTTCATGAATAATTTCAAAGCACATTCCAAAATTATACAATTCCTTTAAACATTAGAAAAGAAATGTCAAATTTTACCTACTATCCCATTGGTAATTCATTAGCTGGTATGGGAGATTGCTTTAAAAAGAGTGATATATCAATAATATCGTTCAGTGACTTTCTCCCTGAGAGGCAACACAAAGATAGAGTCAAGAAGAAAGACTGAAATCAGACTGCCCTGGGTAACACCTAACCTTTCTCAGACTGATTGCTTCAGTCCTCAGGAGTCAAAGGCAGTGCCTTTCCCGGGCTGTTGGGGAGTCATTATGAGCATATATGCTGAGCACTACTGCCAGTCCCAGGCATGAGATATCTCTTGCATTCGCTACCATTAGTTATTATTTCTTAGCACACTTAGGTGCTAGGAAAAGACTTTTTCTTCTTGTTGGTCAGTATTTAAGAAATGTGTGGGACCAGCAGGTGATGTGGTGAAGGTGCTAGATTCCCACATGGCTGAGCGCAGTTCAAGTCCTGGACTTGGTGGCTTGCTTTTTCACTTATCCTCTTTCACTTCAACTTTCTGGTCAAATTAAACTAAATAAATTAAAAGATCAGCCAATGGCATAATGGTTACTGTACTGGATTCCCACATAGTTGACAGCAGTTTGAGTACAGGACCCAACATCTTAAAATTGACACAGGTTGTATGTGCATGTGTGCCCAAAATCCCAAGAGGAGAAGGGATTGTGGCATGACCATATCTCCTGAGAGGGGGATTTATTGCTTTCTGTCTCCCTGTGTCTCTGACTCTCTGGCAAGCACACATGCCCTATAGCAAAAATCTCTCTATAAAAAATAATTAATTAATTAAAAATAAATTCATTAAATTAAATAACTTTTGGGAAAAAAAGAAAAAGAAATTTACAGAATCTATATCAAAAATCATAGATGAGTCTAAAAATTTGGAGGACAAATAGTCATTCAAAAATAGAATTAACTTCTAGAGAATTCAAAGAGTTAATATTAATGTATATAATGGACAGATAAGTGATTCTCTCTTATCTTTAGTACAACTATCAGGATAATAACATCTTTTGTTTTATTCACATAGCACCTCTTCTCCCAAAGAGTTTGACTTGTTTTTCTTTAAATATCTTGACTAGAGGAAGTAATCCCAGTTAAAATACAATGTGTTGGTAGGAAACAATAATTATGATGTAGTTTTACAATCTTAAACTTTATTGAGGGAAAAAAAATTATATACACTTTGTCATCGTCAATATTATTTTTAAAAGCATCACATTTTAAGATAGACTTTACCATTAATTATTATCATTAGCAATAATAATACTAATTATAATTATTAGCCTTTGGCAGCTGCTCAGACAAAGAAACCAGAGACTCAATAAGCTTCTTCGAGTTTAGCATTTTCAGGCAACATGTAATTTTAAAATACTGAAAATAGATTTAAACACTAGTAATTCTATATTTGTTTCCTTAATAGTGTTGTGACGTAATAGATTCCTTCCTATTTAAGTTGTTTCTTCCAGCTGCATACTTAACAATTACTGATAACTCTGTAACTCACATTAGACCTAGCAACAAAGATCCTAATAAATTTTACTAGGATTTGGAGTAAAATATAATCGATTAACTTTGTTAATTTTGACATATTTTATTATGCTTCTTAATTCAGCTTATTTCAGAGCCTAGGAAAATATGTACATAAATATTTATAGATAAAAATTTCCATACTATTATATAACATCATGTTAAAAAGAAAACCATTGATTTAAAAAAGTAACAAGATTGGGAACAGCAGTTAGTGTAATGGCTATGTCGCTGGACTTCCATGTAGTCAAACGCGGTTCGTGTCCCAGACCCGGTGGCTTAAAACTCACGCCGGGTGCGTGTGTGTGCGTGCCCTAGATCCTGAGAGGAGAATGGAGGAGAAGGGATTGCGGCGTGGCCATCCTCCCTGGGGGGTGATTTCTCGCTTCCTGTCTCTATGTCTCTGTCTGTCTGTCTGGTGAGTGCACACGCCCTATAGCAAAAACCTCTCCAAAAAAAAAAGTAACAAGATTAATTTTTTAATGATCTGTCCTGAGCTTCAGCTAGCCCCAAGTCATGGGTATATACACACTGATGCACTCAGGGAGGTCTCCACACATAAACCCAGAACTTGACCATACGGATCAGCCTCACAAGCAATACATTTTCCCATTACACCATGTGACCCAAGATTAACTTTTTTCTTTTTCAAAGTTTTGCTACAGGGCTTGCACACTCACTAGAAAGGGACAGAAAAAGAGAGACAGAAATTGAGAGAGAGAGAATGAGAAAGCACCCCTCCGCCATCCCCAAGGGAATGAAGACACCACAGTCCCTTCTCCATTCTCCTTTTGGGATTTTGAGTATGCACATGTATTCAGTGTGTTTCTCTTTTCTTTCTTTTTCTTTTTTTTTTTTTTTTCTGTAGAGGTTTTTACCTTAGGGCACGTGCGTTTGCTGGAGAGAGAGACAGACAGAGACAGTGAGAGGGAAAGTAGGAAATCACTCACCCAGGGGGGGATGGCCACGCCACAATCCCTTGTCTTCCATTCTCCTCCTGGGATCTTGGGCACCCACACACATGCACCTGGCAAAAGTTCGAAGCCACCAGTCTGAGATTTGAACCACAGTCAGCCATGTGGGAGTACAGTGATGAAACAGCTTCCCCATCTGCTGGCCCCCTGGTGTGTTTTTTGAGCAGGCAATAGGGACTCAAACTGTGTAGTCAGCTACGGGGATTCACCTGCTGGCCCACCAAAATGAATCATTTCTTTTTCCATTAGGGACAGTGTGCTCACCAGAGAGAGAAAAAGAGAGACAGTGAGAGGGAAAGTGAAAAATCACTCACCGAAGGGGATGGCCATGACACAATCACTTCTGTTCCTTTCTTCTGTCAAGATGTTGAGTATGCGCGCACATGGGCTGGCGAGATTTTCAAGTAGCAGTTCAGGTGTGAGACTCAGACAGCTACTTACAATAATAGGTACACCATAGATGCAGGTACTTTATCTACAGCAGGACTTGTCTGGGTGGGGATTTAACTTCAATTTTTTCCCCTGTGGTCAGCCATGGTGGAGTCCAGTGCCTTAACCACCATGCCACCTGCTGGCCCCCAAAATTAGTAATTCTAATGAGACTTTAAAAGAACAAATTCCACTGATGTTACATATTCTAAATCTTCCAGAATTAATCATTTCATCTCAGCACCATTATCAATACTTATCAGAGAGGAATCTGAAAATGCTAAATTGCTTCCAAAGATTAATAGTAAATGATAGGGATCAGCAGTTGGTGTGATGGCTATGTTGCTGGACTCCCATGTAGCCGACCGTGATTCGAGTCCCAGACCTGGTGGCTTAAATTCTCACAGAGTTCATGTTCATGTGTGCCCAAGATCCCAAGAGGAGAATGGAGGAGAAGGGATTGCGGCATGGCCATCTCCTCTGGGGGGTGATTTCTCACTTTCTGTCTCTCTGTCTCTCCCTATCTTTCCAGCGAGTGCATGCGCCCTATAGCAAAAACTCTCCCCTCCCCCCAAAAAAAGTAGTGAATGGTAGCATGTGTGCCTTATACATTTTCCAAACATCATTTATTTTTCCCAGTTTTGTTTGACTCATATGTTTTCAGATACTTTCCTTTGTATTTGTATGGACTACTCTGCAGTGCCTCTGTCCAATCTCATACCTGCTACATTCCATTTCATTGAATTTAAGGAATACAAGAATCTGTTCTTGGATAAATACAATTAGGAAATATCTCCTTATTCCATGCTCCTCAAAACTTAAAAGCCTCGGCCCCAAACCCCTCCTTCTGGCCCAACACCCAGCGAAAAGCCAGAATCCATGTGCATCTGAGGTGGGCTTTCCCTGCCCCTTTAACCAGAAAAAGCCTCTGCCCCAAGCCCCTCCTTCCAGACCAACATCCAGCGAAAAGCCAGAATTAACTCGAAGAAGGTAGGAAGTAACATATAATCTATCAGATGACCAGAAACCACCACCACAAAGGCACAAGAAATATGAAAAATCAAGAAAATCTCTCTCTCCCAAGAAAGAACAGCTCTTCATCATCCATAGACAGTACAATGGAACTCCTCGAAATGTGAGATAAAGATTTTACGATATTCATAGTGATAAAGCTAACAGAGATGCAAGAGAAGAGAGAGAACAAACTCCAGAAGATGGAGGAGAAAAGACAACGAGATCCAGATGAGGAAGTTCTTCCATGACCCGAAAGAGGAAATACACACCATAATAAAGAATCAAACACCAAATGTCCACAAACAGATGAATGGATTGAAAAAGTGTAGCATATATACTCGAATCTCATATGTAGAAGACAGAACCTCTGACCCAGAAAATTTGACCAAAGAGACTGAGAAAATAACCAAAAAAAATGAGATTAATGTAAGAGTAATCCTAGATATCATTAGATGCCCAAACATCCAGATAATTGATATCCCAAAAGGTGATGAAACTAACCAGGGCATTGATAATCTATTTCATGAAATCCTGCAAGAAAACTTTCCGAATCTAGAAAGGCATTCAAATATCTAGACCCAAGGTATACAAAGGACCCCACAGAGAATCAACCCAAGAAGATATTCTCCAAGGCACATCGTAGCCAGATTATCAAAACCACAGACAGAGATAAGATACTAAAATTGGCAAGAGAAAAACGTCAAGTTACTCTCAAAGGATATTCCATCAGGCTAACATTGGACCTCTTATCAGAAACAATGCAAGCAAGGAAAGAATGGGAAAATATATTCAAAGCGTTAAATGAAAATCAATTTCAACCAAAAATACTGTATCTTGCAAGATTATCCTTCATATGGAAAGCAAAGATAAAAACATTCTCAAATAAAAAAAGCCTGAAGGAATTTACCAACACCAGACCAGCTCTTCAAGTTCTAAAGGGAGTACTATACCAGGAATACTAAAGACAGACAAATGAGAAAACAAAAAATGAACAAGAGAAAGGCCAACTTAACAGTAGGGATAAGTTCTGAAATATTAATAATAATGTTGAATGTTAACAGAAAGATCAGATCACAGTAACACTGCAAATTCAACAAAAGAGATTATACAGAACTGGACTGGTGAAATAGAATTCTATGACTTTTTTCTAAAACATAACTGATTTTCTTATATATTTTTTTGTCTTCCAGAATTAAGGATTTTTGTTTTCTTTTGAGTTGTTGGGTTCAGCAATTTGTTAAAGAATTTTTTTTAAATTGAAACATAAACTTTTCTCCCTTCCTGACCCTTTTGCCATTAGAAAATATTTGTGAGCATCCTTATTTTGTGGCAAAATGGTTATTTGCATAAGTTCAATAATACAGTAGTATCTGTTGCCTTGCATCAAAACTTGAATTCTTGGGGCTAGGAGCTAGCGTAATGGCTGTGTCGCTGGACTCCCATGTAGTCGACCACAGTTTGAGTCCTGGACCCGGTGGCTTAAACTCACGCCAGGCGCGTATGCATGCATGCCCAAGATCCCAAGAGAATAGAGGAGAAGGGATTGAGGTGTGGCCATCCCCCCGGGGGGTGATTTCTCTCTTTCTATCTCTCTGTCTCTCTCTGTCTTTCTGGCGAGTACACATGTCCTATAGAAAATAATACAGAAGTAAAAAAAAAAAATTGAATTCTTATGGGGTTTTGTACAAATAACAGACCAAATTGAGATTAACATTATTTATTTATTTATTTATTTATTTATTTATTTATTTTGCAAATAAGTTAGTTTATACTTCTCTTTAGTAAAAGGGGAAATGGAGAGGAAAAATATTATTTCAGAAAAAATATTACAGTGCTCGTGTCATTAGATTCTAGCTTTGTCCATACTTTAAAATCTTTTGTGAATTAATAAAATGTGAAAAAAAAGTTTAGTCTGAAAGGGAGGAAGGGGAAAGGGGAAGGAAAAAATGGGTAAAGATATGCTTAATTGACAAAAAATGAGAAGCTATTTGCTGATGATAATTTATATAGTAATATCCTTGTCTTGACTGACATGCATGGCATTTGTGTTGGAAAAAAAAGTGCATACTATAAAGACATGTGATAAAATGTAAATTTAAATAATAAATAAATGAATAAGAGAAAAAATAAACAAAGTGGAGCCACAAGAACAAAGTAACCTAGACAACTAATTACAGCAAGAATAGGTACACCGTAGATGCAGGTACTCTGTTAGGTTTATTGGGCATATCCAGAATTAATCTAATAATTTTCTAATTTCTAAATTTCCAACCTAACATACATTTCTCTTAAGTACAAATGAGATAGTTACAAACTGTAATATAAACCAAATCTTTATATTTAAAAAAAAGTCACAGTTCATATTCTCTAAACTTGAGACAATGCAATACAAAAAAGATTTGTTAAAGTCCTTATATTTGGAAATTTAAAAAAAAACTTTTGAAAAAGAGGTCAACAAAGATTTATAATGGAAATGTTAAGATATTTATGAACAAATTATAGAAATATTGTATTTTAAAATTTATGAGGATATAGCAAAAGCAGTACTTCACAACAATTTTGATACTTAGATGCTTATTTTAGAAAAAAAGTAAAGATTAGAAATTATAGATTTCTAACTAAAGTTTAGAAATTAAGTGTATGTGAGGGGACCAGCAAATAGTGTAATGGCTACGTCACTGGACTCCCATGTAGTTGACCGTGGTTGGAGTTCCAGACCCAGTGGCTTAAACTCACACCAGGCACGTGTGCATGACTGCCCAAATCCCAAGAGGAGAATGGAGGAGAAGGGATTGTGGTGTGGCCTTCCCCTTGGGGATTGATATCTCACTTCTGTCTCTCTTTCTGGCAAGTGCACGTGCCCTATAGCAAAAACCTCTCCAAAAGAAAGAAAGAGAGAAATTAAATGTACACTTAAGTTATTATACCTTTAGAAAACATAAACAAGGGGCCAGCAGCTGACATAGTAGTTAAGGCACTGGACTCCCACATGGCTCAGACCCAGAGGCTGGAAACTCATGCCAATCATGTGTGTGTGTGTGTGTGTGTGTGTGTGTGTGCGTGTGCCAAAATCCGAGGAGGAGAATGGAGGAGAAGAGATGGCTTGGCCATTACCCAGGTGTGATTTCTTGCTTCTGTCTCTCTAATAGAGTACACATACCCTATAGCAAAAATCTCTAAATAAATAAATAAATAAAAACAAAGTAGAAAGAAGAAAATAATAAAAAGCAGAAATTAATATAAAAACAAAGGGGATAATAAGGAAATGATACCCTAAGAATACCTAATTATTTAAATCAGTGACTCTCAAAGTTTACCTTGCAGTAGAATCACCTGGAAAGTTTGTTAAAACATGACTCACTTGGCTCCATCCCTGAAGTGTCTGGTTCAGTGAGACCAAGATGGGCCCCAGAATCTACATTTCTAAGCAATTCCCAGGTGACGATGATACTGCAGGTCCAAAGGCCAAGTTTTAAGAACCACTGATCTAAATTAATGTCAATTTCTGTGTGTGTGTATGTGTGTGTGTGTGTGTGTGTGTGTGTGAGTGTGTGTGTGTGTATACATATATGTATACATCTTCTATATATATGCTGGAGGATGCATATGCACATGAAAGAGAGAGACAAAGGACCCTTAAGGGAACCTGGTCACACTGCAATCCCCCTTGATCTAATTCCTTACCCCATCAGGATTGTGGAAATGTAGAGGTATGCCCCACATGAAGCTGATAGGGCCGAGATTCAAATCTGGGTCAGCAGTGTGGAAACCAGCTTTCTCTGCCTAGCGCCTAACTACTGCACCATGGACCAGCCCTAAATTCTAACCAAAGTAACCATAAAAGTACTTTCCATTTCCATTATAGATTTTAGATTACACATCTGCATTTTCTCTCCCTTCTGATACTCTGATAAAGTGTAAACCCCAGTAATAATGAGAAGATTGGGAGAGGTTCAACAGCAGATGAGAAAAAACAATAGTTTTAGAAGAAAGCAACTAGAGCAGTACGCACAATGAGGAAAACCAGTTTTCTTGAAGACAAGAAGGTTACTAAATTATTCCTGATAGAACTCTAGACAGAATCAGAATCAATCCAAGATATATGATATTAGACAAATAGGAATTCAAAAATGGGAAAAAAGAGAGACTAGAGAAAAAAAGAAAAAGACAGAGCTGGACAGCAGTAAAGCAAGATGCTCTGCAAGATTGACCCACATGGAATGGTTCTAAGTTTTTATCTGGGTACACTGGACACATGTATGCCCATAATCTGGGGCCAGCTAAGGCTAGGGGTGGATTGAGGCATTGGGACCCTGTTGAAGATACCGCTTTCTCTCTGTTTCTCTTTCTTCTTTCTTTTTCTCTCATTCGCAGATAAAATAAATAAACTTTTTTAAATGATCAGTGAAATACGCATGAAAATAACTTGGCTTTAATTACCTCTGGGGGGATGGCCACGCCGCAGTCCCCTCTCCTCCATTCTCCTCTCAGGATCTTGGGCACGCACGCACACGTGCCCAGCATGAGTTTAAGTCACCAGGTCCAGGACTCAAACCACAGTCGACTACATGGGAGTCCAGCGACATAGCCATTACACTAACTGCTGGTCCCAGTAGCATGTGTTTCTTAAAGTTATTTTTTAAAGCTTCATTTTCCAGAGTATTTTGTGTCATTGCTGAATGTTAAAAGTAGGTTTAAAAACTTAATGAATTGCTAAGGAGAATTACTAATTTCAAATACTTGATTAAAAAATTAGAAATTTGGGACCAATAGATGGCATAATGGTTACATTACTGGACTCTCACGTTGTTGACTGTGGTTTGAGTCTCAGACCCGGTAGCTTAAAACTCATGCTGAGCGAGTGTGTGTGCATGTCCAAAATCCCAAGAGGATAAGAGAGGAGAAGGGATTGTAGCATGACCATCCCCTGGATGGTCATGCTACATCACCCTGGGGGGTGATTTCTCAATTTCTGTCTCTGTTTCTCTCTGTCTCTCTGGCAAGCACACACACCCTATAGCAAAAATATCTCTAAAAAAAAATAGAACTTCAGTAGGCAAGTAGAAAGAATAGATAATAAAATAAATCTTTAACTAGAAAAAGATACTCAAATACTGTGCATATATTCAATGGAATATATTTTTACCCCAAAGACCATGAAGTTCAGAAACACCTCAACCATACTATATATCTGTAGATGCTTGACACTGGGAAAGATTCCATTTGCCAACTTGTAACTAAAAGAGAATCATTTTAAGGATTAGCTTTATAGCATTAATAATAAGGTTACTTAGTTGTATCTTGAGTGTTTATATTTAAGTCTTATTCTAAATTATATGTCATCCTTATATATATTATAAAAAAGTAGAGAAATATTATTAAAAATCTGCCCGTTATATTTTATAAATAAGATAAAGAGATTCACAGGTGTTAAATTAATTCATTAAATGTGCTCTTACTTTAATAAAGATTTTACTCTAAAGAGAAAATGTAACTAGCTTTTTTATGGTGGCACAAAATTAAATTTAGCTTAGTTCGAGGGAAGCCTTTGATGATAGTTGGCATCATTCTGATAACAAATGCTCAAATTACAATGCTTTTTTAGTGGAATTTAATAAAAGTAAGTTTTCATGTGTGTTAGCTTTGCAAATGTAAAACTGTGACTACAAATGTCACATGATAATTGATTCTTCATCTTTATGGTTTTTTCTCTCCCAGAAAATGTTTTCTTAATCTGTGATCTTCATGCTCTTTATACTTTTTAGAATCTGGGGCCAGCAGGAGGCATGATGGTTAAGGCAGTGGATTCCCACATGGTCAACTATGGTTCGAGTCCCAGACCTGGTGGCTTGCTTTCTCATATTCTTGTTCTCTCTCTCTCTCTGTCTTTCACTGTCTCTTTCTGGTGAGTGCATGTGTTTTATAGCAAATTTTAAAAACATAAATAACTTAAATAATTATTTTTTAAAAAAGAAATAGACGGAAACTACATAACAACTTTTTGTAAAGTTTCAAATACCTAGGGCTTTCAATGTGTCATCCTATTCCTAAACTTCTCCTTTTTCTCCCTCACACATTTCTATAGCTTCTTCCTCTGCTGGTGTTGCAGCAGAATGCACAGGTATAAGAACTGGTGTACGCCATTCTTTACAATTTATTTTTAGAAATTAGATAGACTTTTCTGTTTAGACATTCTCCAGGAGAGCTAGTTTTTCTTGTCATTTTTGACAAAAGACCAAACTACCTCATACACTTAGGCATTTATGTTTATGGTTTGAAGTGCCTTCCTACTCCAGAACAACCTTTATCTCACATGGCCCCCACTATATCTGCAATCACCAGAATTGAATATCTGGCCTTGGGCATTTTGTATATCTTATATTTCCCTCCCATCTCTTAATAATTCTGTTAGGGTGAACAGAGATGGGATGCTTGTGTACTAGTGCCACCTATTGTTGAAAAAATAGATGTGAGTATGAACTTGCTAATAAGACCACACCACGGACTCCTATTATTGGCTTCAAGACTATCAAATGATAGAATCGCAGTCTTGTTTTAATCTGTTACAAAAACACTACCACACTAGAAGAAAATACGAAGTAGTTACATTTTATTTTTGTTTTATTTAAGATTTACAAAGACTATTTTAATTTTTGCCATATTTAATTGGACTAATTTTATGATAGTAGTCAGTATAAGAACATATTCCAAGCCCAGAAAGGAGATTAAAATTCAAATGAAAAATAGATAAGTTGAATAATGAATTATGCCATGTGTACATATAAAATTGTCAGAATGTTACAGTCAATTCAAAAACTGAAGACCTTTCAGCCATGGTGGCACGTATCTGTAATCCCTGTGACTTGAGAGGTTGAGGCAGGAGAATTGCAACCTAGCGAGATGCTGTCCTAATATATATATATATATATATACATATACTTTTTTTAATTTGAAAAACCAATAATGCCTTTTGCATTGATACCAAGTTTTCAGTGACGACAACATAAATATACTTTGATGTTTCCAAGAGTGGCTTGGAATAAAAAAAATTAATAGAAAATTTAAGAGGC
>NW_006160154.1:1335367-1337557 GCF_000334495.1 Tupaia belangeri chinensis | reverse complement strand
ACTTTGATGTTTCCTAGAGTGGCTTGGAATAAAAAAAATTAATAGAAATTTTAAGGGGCCCAGAGAGTGGTGCAGGGATGCACACAAAGCCCTGCAAGGCTGACCCATGTGGGAATATTCGGAATTCATATCCATAGACCTCCCCAGACATGCCGATGTCTACAGTCCAGGGTTGGCTGACGTTGAGAGTGGATCGGGGCCTCAAGACCCTGTTGGGGCATGGCCTCTCTCTCTCACTCGCTCATTTATGAAATAAATAAATAAATATTTTAAAGAAAGATATATTTTTAAAAATAAAGATTCTTCTTATGGCTGCCTTCAAAATTCAAACAAAACAAAACGTACATTCAAACATGTTTCCATTCTTCTTTCCATACCCAGGAACTGAAAATATTATAAGAAAATAAGAAATTATGAGGAAAGATGAAAGGCACTGAGATTATTTACAATCTCCTGTGATCCTTTCAATTTTGGGTTCTAAGAGAATCAACAACAGGACTGTCCCTGGAACCAAAGGACAATAACCAACTTCTAATAGTATAGTGTATAACATAATCTTGAACTCTTAATCTTGGAAGCAACATCAAAAACTTGTATGGTCTTAGGATGGCATTTAGGCCAATTTCCTACCCCAAAAAAATGTCTTTTGAAATATCTTCAATTGGGACCAGCAGTTGGCATAGTGGCTATGTTGTTGGACTCCCAGACCCAGTGACTTAAACTCACACTGGGCGTGTATGCATGCGTGCCCAAGATCCCGAGAGGAGAAGGGATTGCGGCGTGTCCATCCCCCCTGGTGGGTGATTTCTTGTTTTCTGTCTTTCTCTCTCTCTCTGTCTTTCTGGTGAGTGCACACATTCTATAGCAAAAACCTCTCCAAAAGAAAAAAGAAAAAGAAGAAGAAGAAATATCTTCAATGAATAGCCAATCAGAATTTTTTTGACTATTGTCTGAATGGGAAATCCCATCCCATTTTTGGCATTTATAACTGTTGGGAACATCATCCTAAAATGAAATACAACTAGAAATGCCTTCTACTTAATTAGACTTAAATACAGAATGCACAATTATTTTCCTTTTCATTGACTGCCGGTGCTACCTTCTAATCTGATCGGCCCATCCAAATATGAAGATTGTAACACTTTTATGTAGGTATACCCTACAACCTTTCAATGACCCATTATAAAATAAAATATCCCGGGGGACAAGCAGTTAGCTTAATGGCTATGTCGCTGGACTCCTATGTAGTCAACCGCGGTTTGAGTCCCAGACCCGGTGGCTTAAAACTCACGCCGGGCGCGTGTGCGTGCGTGCCCAAGATCCCAAGAGGAGAATGGAGGAGAAGGGATTGTGGCATGGCCATCCCCCCTGAGGGGTGATTTCTCACTTTCTGTCTCTCCGTCTCTCTCTGTCTGTCTGGCGAACACACGCGCCCTATAACAAAAAAATCTCTCCAAAATAAAAAAATAAAAATAAAATAAAATATCCCCAATTATAAGACTTCCTTTAATCAAAAAATAATTCTTTAAAAAGGGCCCCAAGTGTGAAGATTCCGTTCTTTCCCTGGAATAACTTAACTCTTTCTTTTTACCCTATTAATGTTTATTTTATCTTGTGTATGTTTTCCTCTTTAGACATAGTTATGTTTAGAAAATGCTAATGCTTTTGTTTCTAAGAATTTCTCCAGTATGACAAATTTAATTACTTGGATAATATGAGGGTCTCCAAAATGTATTATGAGGGTCTCCTCCTGTGTATTATGAAAAAACTATGTATGGATTTTTTTAAATAATTATTTATTTAATTTAATTTATTCATTCATTTATTTTAATTTGACCAGCAATAGATACAGAGAGGGAGAGAGAAAGGAAAAGTGAGAAAGCAAGCCAGCAGGTCTAGGACTCGAACCATAGTTGGCCATGTGGGAATGTCTAGCACCTTAACCACCACACCTGCTGGCCCCTGCATGGATTTTTTTTTTTAATGTGCAAAATTAACTCTTATGTCAAATTTTAATTTTCAATGAACTTTTGGAAGGACCTTCACACAGCATTTCTATAGTATAGAAAGGGCTGATCATCTCCTTTTCTGTAAAATTTGTTCTTTGGTTAATAATCTTCACCTCTGAGCTCAAGAGTCTACCCCTAACTGCTCTTCCAAATTCCAAACATGTTTCTTCACTACCCTCTA
>NW_006160154.1:1288153-1335341 GCF_000334495.1 Tupaia belangeri chinensis | reverse complement strand
CTACTTTGGAAAACAAAAGACTAAAATAGAATTGTTTCTTCTCTCTTGGCTCCAACTCTTCTTGCACAAACCTCCATGGCCCCTCTTGCCTTCTTTGTAGCAATGCCAAGATTTTTTATTTTAATTGCCAGAGAGTACATGCACCACTAGAGAGAAAGAGAGAGAGAGAGAGAGGAAGAAAGCACCCTCTCTATCCCCCATGGGGTATAGATGTGCCAAAGTCCTTTTCCTTCCATGTCTCCATCCTGTTAAGATTTGGAGCATGTACACACACATGTCTGGTGCGTTTTCCAAGCCACTGAGGCTAGAGTTTGAACCACAGTCAACCAAGTGGGGATCCAGCACCCCTAACCACTAAACTATAAGACAGGTCCTGCCAAGATTCTAATTGTCCTCATTTCCCTTCATCTTAAAATCCTATCCATTGCCAGTTTCTTTTGATTCTATCTCTACCTTGTACCTCAAATTCTCCTAGTCTCCACAATTCTCCTTCTATTCTAGAATAGGTCTTTATTTCCTAACTACTGGACCATTTTAATAGCTTTCTTACTGATCTTCTAGTCTTCCAATCAGAAACTACAATGATTCTCCATTATAGAATGAAATCCAAACACTTTAACTTAAATTCAAAGCAAAACCTTTCATCCTTGTATTTTCACACTTCTTTCCAGCCTTATTTTCCACTAAATTCCCTTGAACCATAGCCTATAGTTTTTGATATTCTCCCAGAACAAACCCTGCTCTGTCCTATCCCAATAATTTTGGCAATGTCTTTTAAAGAATCTGCTGGTTGGCATCATTTCTATTCTTGAATTCCCAGAAAAAAAAAAAAAAGCTATTACCTCTTCTAAGAACACTTGCAGTCAAAATTAATCCCTCCTTCCCCAAATATTCTGTCACATACTTTGAACCTCTATTATAGCATTTTTCTCATTTTACTTTATGTCAGAGTTACTTATCTGAGGCTATTTTACAACGTTCATAAAATTTTAGAATTAAAACATGAGATTATTGGGGCCAGCAGGTAACACAGTGGTTAAGGTGCTGGATTCCCACATGACCAACTATGATTCAAATCCCAGGCGGGGGGCTTTAAACATGCTATGTGCCCCCGAAATCCCAGGAAGAGAATGGAGAAGAAGGAATCATGGCATGGCCATCCCCCAGGGAATGATTTATAACTTTCCTTCTCACTGTTTCTGTCTGGCAAGTGAATACACCCTATGGCAAAAAAAAAAAAAAAAAAGAAAGAAAGAAAGAAAGAAAGAAAGAAAGAGAAAGAAAGAAAGAAAGAAAGAAAGAAAGAGAAAGAAAGAAAGAAAGAAAGAAAGAAAGAGAAAGAAAGAAAGAAAGAAAGAAAGAAAGAGAAAGAAAGAAAGAAAGAAAGAAAGAAAGAGAAAGAAAGAAAGAAAGAAAGAAAGAAAGAGAAAGAAAGAAAGAAAGAAAGAAAGAAAGAAAAGAAAAGAAAAGAAAAGAAAAGAAAAAGAAAAAGAGAAAAGTTAATTTTGTTATAAAAACATTTGGAAGGGACCAGAAGATGACATAATAATTACATTGCTGAACTCCCACATAGTTGGCCACAGTTCAGCCAAGACCCAGTAACTTAAAACTCAGGCAGGGCGAATGTGTGTGGGTGCCCAAAATCCCAATAGGAGAATGGAGAAGGGATTACAGCGTGACCATCCCCCCAAGGGGGTGATTTCTTGTTTTCTGTCTTTCTGTCTCTTTCTGTGTCTTTAGCAAGCGCACACATTCTATAACAAAAATCTCTCTAAAAAACAAACAGAAAAACAAACAAAAAATTGAAATCCATGCACAGTTTTTTCAAAGCACATCTTTCCTTTTTTTTTCTTCTTTTCTTTTCTTTCTTTCTTTCTTTCTTTCTTTCTTTCTTTCTTTCTTTCTTTCTTTCTTTCTTTCTTTCTTTCTTTCTTCTTCTTCTTCTTCTTCTTCTTCTTCTTGTTCTTCTTCTTCTTCTTCTTCTTCACGGTAGAGGGTGCGTGCACACTCATGAATAAAAGAAAGAAAGTACCCTGTGGTGGGGTCTGGTCATGCTGTAATCTTTTTTCCTCCAATTCTTCATCCTGTCAGGATTCTGGGCAGCCAAATGCACCTGGCATGTTTTTAAGCTGCCAGGGCCAAGACTTAAATCCTTGTCAGCCATGTAGGATCCAGTTTCCTCCATGTAACATTTAATTCTTGCACTGGGGTGCTGGTTGTAATACACATTTGCCATGAACTTTTGGAAGACTCTTGGTATATGAGTCTTCTCCCACTAAACTAGAAATTTTTGTTGAATGATTTTTGGTATAGAATACATGTGCTCACCAGACAGAGATAGAGAACAGAAAGTAAGAAATCATCCCCCAGGGGGATGGCCACATCACAATTCCTTCTCCTATATTCTCCTGTTGGGATTTTGGGCATAATGGCACACATGCCTGACATGAGTTTCAAGCCACCAGGTTTGGGACTTGAACTGTGGTCCAACATGTGAGAGTCCAGCACCTTAACCACTATGTCACCTGCTGGCCCCAAACTGCAAACTTTTTGAAAGGAAGGACTGTGTTCTATTTATTTCCATATCATCCACAAATTCTAGCAAAATCTTTTATTCATGGTGGGTATAGATATTTGTAATAGGAATAAACAAATATCTCACTGAATTCAGAGTAGATTAACCAATAAAATGTGCCAACTGTTACTAAGATATGTTCTTCCTAATTTATTAACTTGCTTTTAGGCCTATGTATTAATAATTTGTACATCGCTACCACAGGCTACAAAACTGGATGGAGGTTTTGAAAAACTAGTTCAAGCAAAACTTGATTGGTATCAAGTATAATAAACTTTACAAACCTGCTTCACAATTTGTTCTCAGAATGCTGGGGTTATGTTCTTTTGTTTATAAATAATGAAATTTTGTAAAGAACTGATAACCTAAAAGGCATATTCAAATGTCCTTTTGAAGTTCTTTGATCACCTAATATATTTCTGCCTTACTTTGGGGCTCAGTGAAGATGACAGAGACGGAATGGAAAATGGAAGGGTTGGGGGAAAGAAGCAACTAGTGGGGAAGAGCAGTGGAAGAAAATAAAAGGCACAAAGCAACTTAAAAGGACAAGGGGTGATTTATAAGCCGTTTGGTGTCCAGTAAGCTCATCGCTCTGCCCTCGGTCCAAATTGTCTTTGATCTTTCTCACGGCTTGTCCCATCTGCTGCCTGGAGGAGCTGGAAGCTCGAAGGGTCAGAGAAATGTTACTTCTTGTCTTGCTCAACCTCCTGTTCTCTCGGCAGCCCTGCTTCCTTACTACTGTACCAGGGCTAATGCCAGTGACCTGCATGTACCTGTAACATGTCTGTACTCAAGGCTGTGGGTTGAACTGTTACCTCCAAAAATATGTGTTCAACTACACCTGCCGGACCAGTAAAGGTGATCTTATCTGGAAATAAGGCTGATATAGCTGAGTTTGCACACATGAGAAGGCCTTCAAAATGTTCATGGAAAATGTATATTTATGAAAAAAACTACATGGATTTCTTTCTTTTTCTTTTCTTTTTCCTTTTTTTGTATCAAAATCAATTTGTACTGCAATTCTATTTTTTTTTTTTTACAAACTTTTCAAAGTCTTCTCATAAGATGAGGTCATACTGAATTAAAGCGAACCCTAACCGAGGCATCGATTTGATTCCTGACCCAACATAAAGGCCAGCACAGTGGCATGATCTATAATCCCAGCAACCCAGGAAAATAACGCAGGCAGGATCATGGCACAGTGAGACCCTGTCTTAAAAGAAAGAGAAAGAGGAGGAAGGGAAGGAGAGAGGAAAGAAATGAAAAAATAATGGACCAACTGGTATTTTTATAAGAGCAAGGAGTAGAACTGGGCAGAGACACACATAGAGAGAAGACTGCCATGTGATGACAATGGAGGCCGGGACTGGAGCAGAGCAGCAGCAAACTATGGAATGTAAGGGTTGCCAGTAACTACCAGAGCTAGAAAGAAGCAAGGAGGATTCTTCCCTAAAGCCTCAGAGAAGAGCAGGGCTCATGGGTTACTTTGATCGCAGGCTTCTTGCTTCCAGAACTGTGAGAAAATACATTCTTCTTGTTTTAAGTGACCTAGTTTGTGGTAATTTGTTCAGCAGCCCTAGAGAACCGGTACAAGGACTAAGGATGTTGAGTATTCAGAGGCCTTAGACAAGAGAAGAAAGCTATGAAAGTTCTCTTCTTCTGAGATAGAAGAAGTTAATCCATTTGGCCCAAATCTCTAAATAATGTGGTTTGCTCTACTTAGAAAATATTTTGTAATATTAAGTTCTGGCTGAGCAATTTTACTTTATTAATATTTAAAATCTCTTCCAGAACCAAAAAACTGTCACTGAAGAAGAGAAGGAAGTAGACGAGTTAGCAAATGCCTGGCATCCGCAGGTGTTTAATAAATACTTGTTGAATGAATGAATGGAAACATGATTATCAGAAAATGTCATAAGACATAAAAACAGAACCTCTGATCCTGAATCCCAAGCACCAGAGAAAGAGTTCTGAGTCTGAGTTGAGAAACTCAAGAGTACATATTAATACATCATAGCATGAGCCACACTGTTCGGGAGTAGTATATGTAACACTGAACAAGTATAAAGCAATATACATTATACATATATACATAAAGCATTACAGAGAGCTCTATGTTTTCCTAAGTGGACAATCCTAGGACGAATCTGTGGGATAATGTAGCAAGTGTCCACTGATCATAAAAATGGAATCAGGCCCAGGCACAGAGACACAAATGTGAGTGTGCCACTGCATAGTGGCTGAAGCCACTTGGGAGGTCCAGGTTCAGTTCCCAACACAAACTGGCTGGGAGCAGTGACATGTGCCTGTGGTCCTAATCAATTATAAGGCTAGGGCAGGAGGACTGCAAAACAAGGCTAGGTCTCATCAAAAATATCTCTCTCTCCCTCTCTCCCCCCTCCATCCTATGTACTCTCTCTCTCTCTCTCACATACACACACACAATTTTAAAAAATAAAAAGTAATCAGTCCGAAGAATGGGTTATAATGGAGCAACTAATACTTCTTCTATTGGCAATTCCCCACATGTCATCCCTTCAGTATCCATGTGTTGCTTTTCAGTGGGGAGGGGGAGATTATATACTAATCATCAGAAGGCTCTGATGCAGGCCATTCCTTTTCCCTCACTGACAAACCTCCAGAATCTACCTCCTCTTCCTCTATACCCAAAGACCCTGCTGCCCAATCCAAACCCACCCAGACCAGCACCCTTCTTTTCTAGCTTAAATGCTGTCATCAGTTATCAGTTTCTAGTTACACTTTCTTCAGTTACCTCCAGCCACCACTCAAATTAAATTTTATCTTTCTATGACCCTTGCATACAGCTGTCCAATGGAACTCTCTGCAATGCGGGAATGTTCTGTACCTGTGTGGTCCAGGGCCGTAGTATTAGCCACACGTGGCTATCAAGCACTTGAAATGTAGCTATTACCCCTGCAGAACTTAGTTTAGACATTGTATTTCATTTAATTAGTTTAAATTTAAATAGATGCAGGGGCCAGCAGGTGGTGTAGTGGTTAAGGCGCTGGACTCCCACATGGTCAACAGCAGTTTGAGTCCTGGATTCACAGACTTGAAACTCACATAGGCATGTATGTGTGCATGCCCCAAATCCTGAGAGAATGGAGGAGAAGGGATTGCAGTGTGGCCATCCTCCCTTGGGGGTGATTTCTCACTTCCTCTCTGTCTCTCCAGCGAGCACATGAGCCCTACAGCAAAAAAAAAAAAAAAAAATCTCTCAAAAAATGTTTTTAAATAGATAAAAATGTCTAGTGTCTACTCTATTGGAAAGCACAACTCTAGACTATTTTTGAGGAAATTCCAGCCTTTTCACTGCTCCCATTTTCTATCCTGCTTCCTTACCCTCAGACTCCAGTCTAATCAGAAACCATGTTTAGGTATCCACTGACATACGCTTGTCTATTGGTCCAGAAATACGGAGACACTCCCAAGTATTGAAGAGATTGCCTGCACCTACCTTCTGAGCTTACAAAGTGGCAAATATAAGCAGGATCTATGACATTGCAATGAAATCCACTATCCAGCCATTTTGATAATCCATTACTGAAAGGAATGAATTAATTCAGCTCTACCTGGAATTTTCATCTGATATTTCCAGTGCCTTATGATAATGTCACTCAGTTGGCATTTCTTAACAGCCACTATACACATGGTGGTTTTTTTAGACACTCTAAAGAGTAAAAGAAAGGTACTGAACAGGATGGCTTTATACTTAATTGGGAAAAATCTGATGTTTCAAAGAAATTATTGCTATCTTACTTTTGCTAATTTATTTCTTCTTCTTTTTAAATCTGCTGTAGGGTGTGTACACTTCCAGAAGAAAGACAGAGAGAGAGAGAGAGCACACACACCCCTGAGGAGGATGGCCATACTGCAAACCCTTCTCCTCTCAGGATTTTGGGCATGCACATACATGCACCAGGCTCATCTTTAAATTCGCCAAGTCTGGGACTCAAACCACACAGTCAGCCATATGGGATCCAGCCTCCTTAATCACTACACCATACCAGCTGGCCCAACTTTTGTGTATTAATTTCATCTCCTGAGTTAGCTACTTAAAGGCAGAAATTATGCCTTTCCTCAGGCACAAAGAATCTTCTATTCTTGGTCTAAACCTTTGCTACTTAAAGTGGTCCTTAGACCAACAGAATCAGCAACTCTTGGGAGCTTCTCAGAAATGCAGTCTCCACCTCATACCTACAGAATCTGAACTTTACACAAGTGCCCAGCTCATTTGTCTGTATATTAGAGTACTGAAAATTGTCCACAATATTACAGTAAATATTTGTGCTGGTCAAAAAAAATAGTGATAGGATAAACTTTAGCTGATATTATATTTCATAGAGTATGTAAATTATTTGTAAAAAGCTCATCAATTAGTTAATTAATTACAACTTAAATTTGGAAAGTAGCATATTGTGGAAGAGGTGCTAAACTGAAAACCTACATTTTCAATTTTTGGCTCTGTCCTTATCTGTCAGTAATGATAATGGCTTTGGGCAAGCCATTAATTTTGTTCAGTTTCAGTTATTTTGTTTTCGGTTTTTATAAAGATTTTCGACTAGTTGCTCCCAAATTGTGATCAACAGCTCTTCAGAATTTCACAAAAGAGTAAGGAAAAGCAGGGGTTTTTTTTGTGTGTATATGAAGTCTAACATTAGAATTATACATTTAACCATGATAAAGTTACCTGGAATTTGCTCTTTAGCTACCACATCTTCATTACTTCCCCAGATTAAATCAAGATTTAAGCTGCTTCAGACATGAGAAATTCTCTCATTTTCAAAGACTTCCGGAATTAATATGGAACTGATATTCAGCAATCGTGACTGGAAAGGAACCTGAGTCCTTCGATCTTTAAGCTGCAGTTTGAGTCTGAGGCCTCACAGTCAGTGGAGATTAGGAAAAGTCACCCTTTTCTGAAAAGAGCTTTTCATGTAGACCTCACCAGGGAGTAGCTGACAGTTTGGGGCAAGACCCTCCATGAATACTACACAGCCTGCTTGCAGAGGATGTAACAGAAGGAGGAAGCAGAATATGACAGAAATAAAGGTTATCCACTGCACAATATTGCCTGGGGTCAAAGGGCCTTTCCAGTCAAAGAAAAGAAAATGGACACAGTTTTCCTTCGCTCATACTTTTGTTCTGCTTATTTCCTTCTTGAGTTTTATATGAATTGGAAGCCTTCATTTTGTTCCCTTCAATGACTTCATATACTCACTGCTTTGTAAAATCTAAAGTAGATCTGTCCCCAGCAGGGATACCTGAAAATGTTCCAGTCCCTCAAAGTTGTAGGCACTTCACAAAGGCTAGATCTAGACACCACACTGCATTTTAGAGAAAAGAGGCCTTTCCTTCCAGGGTTTGCTCTCTACTTAAACTAAACATATTTTCAAGTTAATAAAAGCTCTACCTGCCGAGACAGCAAATCTGGCTATAATTAAAAGGAAGGAAAGATTTTACACAAGAAAATGTATCATTTGGTTAAAACCCAAGTATGAAAAACCATGAAAGATAAAAACAATACAATTTGTATTCCTGTTTTTTATTTACTGAAGAAGCTGTTGGAAGAAAAATTTGTTTTAACTATTAAGTTTCTATATTTGAATACATTTTTAATCTTTCACATAGTGACTATAGTAGAGCCTGTAAAAATAACTTTAAATTCCAATGTCAAGTGAAGCATGAAGATTTGGTTTCATTTTCAAAAGTGCTCTGTTGAGAAATACGCCCTAAAAAGCAATTCTCATTTTACTCACTTACAACTCCAACAGCTGTGGGACGAATTATAAAATGTATTTAACCCAATCTGATATTTAGGATTTTAATCTCTGAAGAAAGTAATTTTGAAGAACTTCACACATGCTAGAAAAAGGATTAGAACTTTGATAAAGCTTCAGAAAGTGAGAAGTGCTGTGAAATTTTAACCAAGAACTACCTTCTTTTTTGCCCCAAGAATGCTTTAGATCTATATTATACAATATAATACTTTATATACTGTATTATATGGGACCAGCAGTTAGCGTAATGGCTATGTCACTAAACTCCCATGTAGCCGACCACGGTTCGAGTCCTGGACCCGGAGGCTTAAACTCACACCAGGCATGCCCAAGATCATGAGAGGAGAATGGAGGAGAAGGGATGGTGGCATGGTCATCCCCCCGGGGGGGTGATTTCTCGCTTTCTGTCTCTCTGTCTCTCTGTCTCTCTCTGCCTTTCTGGCAAGTGCACGTGCCCTATAGCAAAAACCTCTCCAAAAAAAAAATAATAATAATCTGTATACTGTATTATATACAGATGAGTAGTACTTGACTTCGTTCCTCAAGTTCACAATCTTCTGAGCACATCATATTACCATAGACAAAAAGGTAGTCAATACAAACAAATATAAATATGTACTTGTTCACAAACAGATGTTACACATATACATAGTCACATCTTCAAAAAGATCACAGTTTTGTTGTCTTATGAGGTCCAGGACTCAAACTGCAGTAGGCCATGTGGGAGTCCAGTGCCTTTCACCTGCAGTGTGTATTTTTCTTCAGCCATGATAATTTAGGTATTTGTGCTGGGGGAAATTATCCTTAAATATTTATTATATTAGTAAAAACTTGTCCCTTGTGCTATCTCACTGCTTTTCTCCTTTTACTTCATTAAAAGATTTTTAATGAAATTCATGAACACAAAATTCTGCCTAAATAATAATTTTAGGTTATGATGCTTCTTGATACCTGCATTTGAGTAAGAAATAAAATGTTTCTTACAAAAAGATTGCAATAAATTTTTAAAGAAAAGATTGCAATACACACTGAAATTCTTCGAGTTGAAACACAGAAAAGCTTACATGTAACAAGAGATGTCTATAGATAAATATGTCTACAGATTTGTTTCTTATTTCTAATCATTTAGTATTTAATGCCCCTTTATCTAAGTTCTCCTATTTCATTTGTCTCATCTAATCTCATTTTAAATTTAATACTTTAAATCAACACATATACTACCATCTTTATTAATCAATCAATCAAGAAATACTTTTTAAATGTTACAAGGAGGGATGCTACCAAAGACCTAGAAAACACATTACAAACTCTCAAGAAGTTTATATCTTAACCAAATGGCAAATCAGGAAACAGTAAAGTTCTACATATTTTCAAAAAGTATTAGAAAATATTGACCAAAAAATATTAGAGGTGGGTCAGCCCTATAGCCTAGTGGCTAAGGAAGTCAGATTCCACATGGCCAACCATGGTTCGAATCTTAACCCCAGAAGCTTCAGGAACATACTAGACATGTGCCTGTGCACATGCATGAGTACATGTGCATCCAAATTAACAAGTTATATGCACACACACTAGTGACCCTCCAATAACTACCTCTCACACCTGGCCCCACCCTCCTCACCAGATCTCCGACACCACATACCACCAAAGATTATCATCCCTGTAAAAACCACTGAATGGCAACCATCTTGGTATATTTTTCTGAATCTCTGAAGCACAAATTCAGGACGAGCTAATCAATTGGAAAAAGAATCTTCTGAAGAGAACTGAGATTCTGGTGCCACATGACCAGACAACTGCTTGCTGGCCTCAGTTGGACAAATCACCTCTGGGTGACATGTTACTACATGTTCACATAATGTGGTAGCCTACAGACAGTTAACCTGCAGATCTTCTGTGGAGAGGAAAGGGATGAAACAAAAATATCAATGCTTTTGGGCCAGCTGGTGGGATGATGGTTAAGGCAGCTGGTTCCCACATGGGTAACTGCACAGTTCAAGTCCTAGACCTGATGTCTTGAGAAACATGCTGGGCACATGTGCGTGCATGCCCAAAATCACAAAAGAAGAATGAAATGAAGGTATAGGAATCGCAACATGACCATTCCCCATAGGGGTGTTCTTTCTCCTCCCTCTAACCCCCATCTCTCCTTGTCTCTCTCCAGTGAGCACAAGCACTCCCTTGGATAAATTAAAACCAAAAAAAATCAGTGTGCTTGCACTAACTTAGTGACTTGGTCTTTTGCACAGTTAAGGACAGGTTATGATATTCTGTATGTCCTGATACACATGAATACATATCACAGACTTGCAACTTTCTGCAGTGGTCTTGAAATCAAGAAACATATCATTAGGGTTGTTTTCTGGTTTGTTCTGTTTTGTTTTGTTTTAGTTCCTGTTCTCGCTCTTCGCTTTTGCTCTTCTTAATGTAACTTTTTTAACTCTTCTCTGGTCACATCTCTCAGTCACTCTCTGGTGAAATTAAGATAAGTAAATAAATAAATAAAGTTAAATAAAATAATTTTTAAAAAATTATATGAGCCTAGGAATTCCTTCAACATATCCTAGCTGAGAAAAAAAAAAGAGACGGTATAAATGAAACAAAATTGGCCATTGGTTGGTAATTATGGAAGTTGGGTTAGATGTATGGGGGGGCTTAACATGTAGGTCTAAGTCTGTATACATTTTAATTTTTTTATAATAAAAAGCTGAAAAAGACATAAGTACCATAATTTTATTATTTCAGCTAATAACAGTCACTCCTTCCATTTAAATTAATATATTTTTTATGTCGTACCTATGTCTAAATTAACTGAACATAATACCAGACCTCTTATCTCTATCTCATAAAACTTAAATCAAGATTTTCTAAGTTGGAGGCCAACAGGTGGAGTGGTGATTAAAGCATCAGACTCCACATGTCCACTGCGGTTTGAGTCCCACATTCAGGGACTTGAAAATCATGCTGGGCACATATGCACATATATCCCAAATCCCAGGAGAATGGAAGAAAAGGGATTGGAACATGGCCATCCCCTTTACACGGTGATTTCTCACTTTCCTTCTCACTGTCTCTGTCTCTCTCCAGTGAGTGTATGTACACGATGACGAAAAACTCAAAAAGAAAAGAAAGAAAAAAATTTTTCCAACTTAATAAAATCAATTTAATTACTTTGATTTTCCTGAAATCTTAACAGTTTTAGAGACAGTAAAAGATTTATTGCACCTTCAACAATAAAATTCAGTTTTATCTTACAAATACTACTCATCTTTATATCATCATTTAGATTTACGCTATGTGTTTTTTAGTGCTTAGTTGTAAGTGTGTAGATTTAAGAAATAAAGAAACGTACATAAATGGGAGTTACCTACTTTAAAAAGTTTTAAGCATAGGAGCACAATCCAACAGGTGAGACGTTGGCCCATGCCTGGGCACCACATGGCAAACTTCGTCAATCTGTCTCTGCGTCCCCAACACATGGTACCAAGCCTGTCACATATTGTGCACTCAACGGAGTTTGTAAAATGGAAAAGAAAAAAAGGCACTTTGGAATGACGTAGAAATAGAATTTTTAGAACTAGAAAAATAAACTGAAACCAATCCTCTCGTTTCCCACCAAGGAGACAGAGGCGTAGCAAGGTTAAATCACACAGCTAATGGATGTATGGTGAAAGACATGTTTTAGGAAGATTGATATGACTTAAAAATCTAGGGGATGCTTTGGAGGAGAAAAAGGCTAGAAGCAAAGGCATGTGTTAAGAGATGATTGCAATCATCACGGCATGAGGAAATGAGCATGTAGAGGGGGATGATGGGAAGGGAATGAGAAGCAGAAGAGGGTCTGAAAGACACAGAAAATGCTCCTCTGGGCAGTGCTTTCACATTGTCAGTAAGATCTCATCTTGACCTATTTCTACATGTGCTGGTACCAATCATGACACCCAGATATTTTTACCCATGGCCCCGAACTGCACAAAAAGACATAATTAGCCAATCTTTTGACTCATCCAGGGCTTCAGAATGATTCATGCCCTCTGCTACACAATTATCCACCATAAATATAGTTAACCTCTGCCTATTTTAAACAATGGTTCTGTATAGTGTCCATTCAAATGTCATGTATTCTGTTACTATAGAATGGAGTCCAGCCTCTTTAACTTATCTTTTGAGATTCCCCCATATTTCTTCTCCCCCATCTAAGATAATCAATGTTAATTGCACATTATTCCATAATACAACAAAAAATAGATCTTTTTGGGGGGGAGAGGTTTTTGCTCTAGAGCACGTGCGCTTGCTAGAAAGACAGAGAGAGACAGAGACAGAAAGCAAAAAATAACCCCCCTTGAGGCGACAGTCATGCCACAATCCCTTCTCCATTCTCCTCTTGAGATCTTGGGCATGTATGCACACGTGCCTGGTGTGCTTAAGCCAAGGGTTCTGGGACTTGAACTACAGTTGACTACATTGGCATCCAGTGACATAGCCATTATGCCAACTGCTAGCCCCTCAACAAAAAAGGATCTTTTAGAATTAGATAGAAACTTTTTTAAAAAGAATTATTTTATTTAACTTTATTTATTCATTTATTTCAATTTGACCAGAGAGGGACAGAGTGAGATTGAGAGAGAGAGAGAGAGAGAGAGAGAGAGAGAGAGAGAGAGAGAGAGAGGAAAAAGTAAGAAAGCAAGCCACCAGGTCTAGGACTCAAACTACAGTCAGCCATGTGGGAATCCAGTGCCTTGAACCACCACACCACATGCCAGCCCCAGATAGAAACTTTTTATCTGCCCTACACATGCTATGATCAAAATTCATTTGAGTTAGTAACTTTTTAAAAACAGAAGTATAGGCTCAACCTGAGTGGTACACAAGTAATACTACTACTTCTTATATGGTTTCCCGAGCGCAGACCCCAGGCCAACCTGGACATTCAGAGCACAGCGGCATGCACCAATAATTCTAGCTAATTGGAAGCTGGGGCAGGAGGATCACAAGTACAAGACCCTGTCAAACACATCTACCCCTGCCTCCCTCCATTCCACTCTTGCTCTCATAAAAGAAAAAGAAAATACTGAAGTAAATATCTTCAGAACAAAAAACTAAGTTGATCTTTTGTTTAAGATCATTGACTCAGAGGAATCAAAGCTTTGTCAGGAAGAAGAAAGATAATTTAGAGAAACCCATGGATAGTGGGTTAAAAAAAATAAAGGCCAGGATTAAGTCTAGGCAGGCAGAAGACAGACATCAGCGGAGTGTCTGAGATGCAGAGAAAATCAGGTGGGTGGGGATGGCAGAAAGGAGTCATGAATATCCCATGGACAAATATGCAGAGGGTCAAGGGGGCTGACAACTGCACCACATAGTGTAGAAATCATTACACAGCCCCTTTCTAGCCCCCAAGACACTCTAAGCCAGCCAAACCAGCCTTCTGTTCCAAGCCTCATAAATACACTTTGTATCTACTCCTCACCCAAGCTCTCAGCCCTACTGCTTTTTCAGGGTTAGAGGGCTTCCTTCAGACTCTACCAAGTTCCAGATCAAGACTCATCCCTTCTCTGGATATTTTTCCTACTGCTCCAGCCTACAATACCCTTCCCCTTCTGTTTGCTACTATAATGAAAGACCAACTCGTGATCTTTAGAAATTCAGGCCTAGCCTTCCAACGACAATAAAGCTCCCTGAGGGCAGTTATCCTGCTATATCACGTATGACCTGCTCCAGAAAAAAGAGTACAAAGTAAGTGAGTAAAGAATGATGTTTGAAGGGCCAGCAGGTAGTTTGGTATTTAAGGTGCTGGTCTCCCACATTTGCTGACTGTGGTTCGGGCCCTAAACCCACTGGCTTGAAAATCACACTGGGCATGTGTGTGTGAGCATGCCCAAAATCCTGAGAGAGGAGTGGAGAAGAGATTACAGCATAGCCATCCCCTGCGGGCTGATTTCTAGCTTTGTCTCACTCTGTTTCTCTCCAGAGAATGATGTGCCCTATGGCAAAAAATTAAAAAAAAAAAAGAATGATATTTTGAATTTCTCAGTGTTTCCATTCTGTTTTTTTTTTTTAATTACTGCTTAAAATATAGATCATATGGCTTTAGAAGCAGTTCCTTATTTTAGGATTGGTTTATAAACTGCATGGTTGAAAATACATCCCATCCCAGGACTTTCTCTACAGCTGGTGATAAAGAAATGAACAAAGCTGAAGCCCAAAAAGACCAATATAGTCAATGTGCTTAGACAAATGTCAGCAGCTGCCAGGGAAGATTTCATACTTAGAGTGGTTAGTCGGCTAAGGATTGGTTCTATTATAGGTATTTGTTTCCTCTGCAAAAGAAAAAGTTTGAATACATTAAATCTATAGTGAGAGTTTTAGAAACCTGGACACATAATGCAAAAACAAACAAAAACTAATTACAAAGCACAGTTTTTCCATGTAGATTGAAAGATCTTTAGCAAAGAAAATAATGTAAAATGAGGCTTTTTTCTTAAAAAAAAATAAATTATATCAGAGGAATAGTTCTGTGTTTCTTTTTCTTTTTAAATTCCCAGGGGATTTGGACATATATGTCAGAAAAAGAAAGACAGATAGATATGGGAAAGCATCCCTCAATGGGACATGGCCACACTACAATCTCTTCTCTTCCATTTCTTCATCCTGTTAGAATTTAGGGCATTCACATACACACACTCATGTTTTGCAAGACACCAGGGTCAGGATTCAAATTCTGATCAGTCATGTGGGATTCAACACCTTTAACCCACAGGGTCAGCCTGGAATATCATGCCCCTATGTGTTCGGTGATGAAAACATGGAAATAGTCACCCCAGAGTTTAATCTGTGCCATTTACTTATTCATTTATTCATGTAACTCATTTATTTATGAATAGTATTCCCATTATTCCTTGAATGTCCAATACATGCTGGGCACTGTGTTATGCACTGGGGAAACAGAGAAAAATAAGACATCCTCACCCACGAGGATGTCAAATTATGGGAGAAATACAGTATTTTTAAATATGTCAAATGCTTCAATAGGAATATGCACCTATTTGGGGTTTGAAGTGATGACTCAGTAATAAATGTTGCTTTTCACTAAATTAGTAGAAAACGGTGTGAATTAGACAATTTGAAGCAGGCCATGTAAAGACTGTGGTTTCTGGAAATTAAGAATAATGTAAGAGTTAAGATATCCAAGGTTCCAAATATACCCAAGAAATCCTATAATCGCCAGAGGATAGAAACAAGCTAGATGTCAGTAATCAAGAAAAGTAAGAAAGATGTGAAGACCTAAGAGAGTTACCAGAGGTGAAAAACAAACCAGAGCAGAAAACTCTTAGGTTAAGATTGACAAGTGGGCCAGTTGCAAAAGTGCAGTGCTAACGCATTGTTCTGCAATGCTGAAGCCATGTGAGAAGGTCCCAGGATTGTGTCATGAAGTCTCCCTGTACACATCAGGTGTGTACAGGTGCCCACGATCCTGGCTGGCTGATGGGGTGGACTGCAGTATGAAGTCTCTGCTTCCCACCCCACATCATGAAAATAAAACTTCATATAATAAAGGTTTTTAATCGCTCTCTTTTTTTTTTTTTTATTAAGATGGGGGCTGGACAGTGGCACAGCAATAATACAAGGCTCTGCAAGGCTGACTCACATAGGAAGGGCCCAGGTTCCTTTTTAGGTACCTCCTTGAACACATTGGGCATATCGGTGCCTATGATACTGGCTGGCTAAACATGGAGATGGATTGTGGCATAAAGACCTGGTTTGTGGTGCCTTACTCTTTCTCCCTTTCTCTCCTGGAAGAAGAGAAATAAATACACCCTAAAAAAAAAGATCAGCCAATGATCTGGAATTATGGACATTTGGTCAAGCTCATTTGTGATCATAGGGCAGGAGAGAGCCAACTTTGTAAGACGGTAAACTCACATCTGTCATGAACTGACCTTGTGCCAGGAATTTGGCTCGTCACTTCATGTAAAATACCTCATTTAGCCCAAACTGTGAGAGAGTTGTTTACGAATAAGAAAAATGAGTATCAGGGAGATTAAATGCCTTACCCCAATTCACAATGACCTCTGCTCAAACCATGAGAGAGTTGTTTATGGATGAGAACATCAAGACTCAAAGACGTTAAACAACTTGCCCTAAATCACAAGGATCATCCTATCCTGGTAAAGGCAGGAATCAAACCTTGAGGTCTGGCTCACAAACCCATGCAGAGAGATGAATTTACTTATTTCCTGCCTGTAAAGGCACACTGAAAGAGGTTTCAGCAGCTGGGGGGAAAGTGAAGAAGCTTTGACTACGGATTAATTTAGACAAGCTGGCTAAGAGAAAAGGAACAAGAATGAAGTGAAGGGTGGATCATAACGAAATGATCCAAGTGACTTCCATTAAGTGGTCAAATTAGATTTAGTGTGATGGGGTTTTTTCTCTTTTTTTAATTTTGTAAAACTACAAGATGGCAGTGATAATATGATCAGGAGCCTTGGCATCTTTGACTTTGGCTCCGAGTTACTGCATGTCAAGGAAAGTTTCCAATCGCTAGGGACATTTGAAAGATGAAACGAAGAGTTTATTCATTAGATTTACTCAGAAAAAGTGAAGACCAAAGAATGGAGAATCAGATGCTACTAAATAAAGCTAAGTAATCTACCTCAGCTAAACTGTTACCACCAATGAAACAATCAGGACTGATCCAAGCCCACATAGGAAAAACATCTATAGGGACATGGTGTGAGTCAAAGGTGCTGCATCTGACACAAGCTTTTAGTCCTAGGTGGGTTAACAGCTACCATGAAACAATTGGTTGGAACAGAATTCAAATTCAACATTCAGCAAGAGTGATTGCCAGAAACAGAGGCTTCATCTAGGAGCTCATAAAAAAAGCCAAATTTAGAAGGGGATAGCATTTGACTTAATAAAAATGAAAAGTTAAGAGTACTCTAGCATAGAAGGAATGAACAAGACAGATGGAGAAGAGACTTTAAAAAAAAAAGTTTGCCAGCTTTGCAAAATGAAAAACTGTGCTGGAGAAGAATGATGATACACGATGTGAATTGTACTTAATGCCACTGAACTGTACATGTAAAAATGGTTACAATGGAAGTATTAAGTCTATGTGACCACAATTAAAAAATAAAACTTAAAAAGTTGGTTTAACTGCTAAGTGAGACACACACATTTTTTTTTAAAGATCTTTTTATTTATTTATTTTTTTGAAAGGTTTTTGTGCGTGCTCGCCAGACAGATGGAAAGAGACAGAGAGACAGAAAGTGAGAAATCACCCCCAGGGGGGATGGCCACACTGCATCCCTTCTCCTCCATTCTCCTCTAGGGATCTTGGGCACGCATGCACATGCACCCGGCGTGAGTTTTAAGCCACTGGGTCCAGGACGCAAACCCCGGTAGACTACATGGGAGTCCAGCGACATAGTCATTACGCTAACTGCCGGTTCCGACACACACATTTTAAAAACAAATATAGCTTAGTATAAGTTAGAACTAATTGAATTTATCTAAAATGGACTGTGAAAAGGAAACCTACAGCTCGAACAGATTTCAGAATAGCGTGATGTAGGTATTCTTAAGAGATACTTTTTTTTTTTTAAGAGAGATTTTTTGGTATAGGGTATATGCGCTCAGAAGAGAGACAGAGAGAAAGCGAGAAATCACCCCCCGGGGGGGATGGTCACAGCACAGTCCCTTCTCTCCAGTCTCCCCTCGGGATCTTGGGCACGCACGGCACACGGCCCCCACCTGTTAGGAGACTCTTAATCTACGCAGGTTTGTGGAGTGTACAGCAAATCTAGCGTTGTGGAAGATGCAGAATTTTTCCGTGCCACACACCATTTCAGGGATAAGATTCTACATCTCAAAATCTTGCCCACTAGAAAGGCAAGTAACTCAATTTACCACAATTACCACCGCGGGGTTTAGCTCTCTACGCCCAGTCCCCCCAACCGCATCCATACGCAGGACACACCGCCCCTTACAGAACAGGTGGGACCTTTACGGGATACGGAGTATTATTCCCTTTCAAATAAAGGGAGCGAGCTGTTTTCACTTTTCCAATTATCTTATCCGCAACATCCTCCCAGAGCCCAGGGCCGAGGCGACCCTCTCTAAAGCCCATGGATTAGGCGGAGTCGTCGGGGATCTCGCGAGAGCCGTGGAGCCACGGGAGTTCTCAGGCTCTGGGTGGTGGGGCAGGGGCGGGGCTTTGGGCAGCGGCGCTTCCGCAAAGATGGCGTCGGCTGCCCGGAGCGGCGCTCGGCTGGTAGCCTGGGGAGGGAGACTGCGGAGCGGGGTCGCCGCCAGCCGACGAGCGGTCCCGCGCCCAGGTCCCTGGGCGGCAGCAGTGGCCGGCGTGGCCCTGGCGGGAGCAGGAGCAGCGTGGCACCACGGCCGCGTTGACGTCTCTGCGCGCGAGGGCAGCCTCACCGTCTTAGCCCAGGTACGGGATCTCCCCCAGCCAAGCTCCTCCCTCGGACGCTCCTTGGCGGGGAGGTCTGAGCTGCATAGCTCGCTCAACCCTCTGGAGCAGAGGCGGGGCACTACCCGGAAAGACCCCTGACTGGTGGGACGTGCTCCCTCCTCTCCGTGGCCCCGCCACGGCCCCGAGGGCTTTTGCGATCTGAGACTGGAGATGTCCCCTCCCCTGGGAGAGTCCTACCGTGTACTACAAACCGGCCGCACGTATTTGTCGTGATGAGTGTGGGCGCGTCTTAATCCACGGCTATTATTTTAGGATTCGTTGCCCCATCTCGGTCCTCTCACCTTCCCTGGTTAGTGAAGTGTATTCAGATCTGCAGGGAGCTGAGTCCAGTTACCCCACCCGGGCATTCGTTTGTTAACCTTTGTAACTAAAACACTTCTTTGTATGGCATGGTGAAACTATCTTAATAGAAAACACAACCGCTTGATAATTTCTAAGAGTTTATTAACTCTAGAGAACGCAGATATTAAATGATTATAAACCTTAATTCTTCAGTGGGCCTACATACTAAGCAAAAAACATTCCTCCTAAAATGTAAATTTGTTTAAAGGTCAAATTCCCACCTTCAAGATAAATAATATTACCATGTATAACATTTAAAATTTGGAAAAACACTACTTTAAGAATATTCTACAGGCGTTTTAATAAGTTTTTATATGTGTTGACAGAATTGCATCAGTTGTGTTTAAAGATCTTCATTGGCTTTATTTGCCATTCTAGATCAGGTAAACACCTCATTCCATAAAATAGAATAAGTATTCAGATGAACTGAGAAAAAAAATAGGTTGGTTCTAAGACAGGGAAGGGCAGGGACCTGCAGTTAGCACAGTGGCTATGTCACTGGACTCCCACGAAGTTGACCACGGTTCAAGTCCCAGACCTGGTGGCTTAAACTCACACCGGGTGCGTGTGCGTCCATGCCCAAGATCCTGAGAGGAGAATGGAGAAGGGATTGCGTTGTGGCCATCCCCTCTGGGGGGTGATTTCTCACTTTCTCTCTCTCTGTTTCTTTCTGTCTTTCTGGCAAGTGCACTGCCCTATATAGCAAAAACCTCTCAAAAAAAAAAAAAAAAAAGACAGGGAAGGGTCAAAGAAAGCAGAAACAGAACAAAAAGAAAATTGGTCATTTGAAGGAAACAGAGCAATAGAAAAATAACTAGTTGGGGACATGTTAGTTTGTAAAATTAAAGCTGAGTGCACTTCATTATTATGTAGATTGAAGCTAGCCTTAGCCTTTTCCTTTGGGAAGTTTGGCTAATTTAACTTAGTTGATAATCTTTTATTCTGGTTTCTTGGAAGGTCAGGTAAATAGAATAGTTTCTCCTTGGGCTTGACTATGTGAAACTTCAGTGTGAGTGACTCCATTTTTGCCTTAGGGCACATGTGCGAAGAGAGACAGACCATGAGAGGGAAAATGAGAAATCACTGGTTGGGGGGTGGAGGGGTCAATGACCATGCTGTAATCCCTTCTCCATCCTTTTCTCAGGATCCTGGGCACTCAACGCAGCTTAATGCTGCCGTGTCCAGAGCTTAAACCTTGGTCACATTGTGAGGGTCCAGCAATGTAGCCATTATGTCATCTGCTGGACTCCATGTTGATTTTAGTCTGGTCTGTGGGGACCCAGAGCAAGAGCTTAGTCCAAAAAAATAACCACCTATAATTTTCATTCACGTGAATTATTTTAAGTATTAAGTATTTTAAGTATTAAAATTCTTTTATTTTTTTTTTTTTTGAGAGGTTTTTGCTATAGGGCATGTGTGCTCACCTGAAAGAGAGAGACAGAAAGTGAGAAATCAACCCCTTCCCCCAAGGGGCATGGCTACGCCACAATCCCTTCTCCATTCTCCTCTCGGGATCCTGGGCACGCAGGCACACGCGCCTGGTATGAGTTTAAGCCACTGGGTCCGGGACTCAAACCGTGGTCGACTACGTGGGAGTCCAGCGACATAGCCTTATCGCCAACTGCTGATCTCAGTATTATTAAAATTCTAAGTATTTTATTCTTTTTCTTTATTTGTTAGAGTTATATTATACCTTTCAAATGAAAAATGCAAGAAATATTCAGATACAACAAGACAGGAAAGCAGACCTTGTGAACTAAAGTACAGTTTTACATTGCTTAAATTGCTTAACACCAGAGATGCATTCTAAAAAATGCTTCTTCAGGTGATTTCGGTATAGCCTATATACTCCTATGGGACCAGTGTCATATATGCAGTCCATTGTTGACTGAAACTTAATTTTGTGACATGTTACCATATTGGCAAATATTGATAATATTTTTTATTTGTATTACATTAAAATACCACACAATGCTTGTAATCACTTTCTCCCATCACATCATTTCTGATCACCAATAGAAGGGTCTGTCTTCTAGGGTTTATAAACATTTTTGTTAATCTTCTGTCGAGCAACTCAATTTATTATTCCTCATTGTTATCTCTGATTTCATTCTCAACCTTTTAATCCATCTTGTTTGGGACCCCTGGGTTAATCTTTCCCAGAACAACATTTTAACCATAAAATGTACTCTTCTTCAGAAACCATTAGTGTCTCATTCTGTCTAGAATAAAATCTACATTTTTTTTAAAACTTTGTCATTCAGAGCCCCCTATAGTCATACTCTGACTCATCACTACTCACATGCCCTCTGACCAAAATTCCATTCACTGTCCCTAGAACATAGTTTAAAATCCACCTCTGATTGGCAATTTGCAGACTTTGATTTCACTTCAACCATCTCATTGTTTTTTTTAAGGCCCACTTTTAGCCTGTTTGTATTTTAACTTCCTAGCTTAACTCTAAAAACTTTATTAAGTGTAGTATTTTGGATTCTCTCACCAACTCAGCTTCCTCCCCCCAAACCTTTCTAACTTTCAGCCTTAGAAATACAAACACCATTGTATTATCAGTAGTTTTCTAAGATCTGTTGACACAGCATTTGCTTGATCTACTGTTGAACCAATTTAAGACAGTAATTCTCATCCTTTTGCTGCTACAGTGGACATTCATCTCTGCGACAGTGGCTAATTAGAGGAGGGATTGAGAAGCCTATAGCTTAAACACCTCCCTTCTACCTCAGTGATTTTGATGTCTGTCCCTTAGAAGGGAGACCTGTTAGAGCACCTCCACCACCACTACTACACTGAGAGCATGTGTACATAGTTGAGAATGTCTGAGGTTGATGCACATATACTAGAATTTTGGTTTCTGATCTTTTATCTCTTGATAGAATTTTATTTTATGCATTGGTTTTTATACTATTTTACTTAGTACAGATTGAGCATCCCTAATCTGAAAATCCCAAATCCTCCAAGATCTGAGTTTTCCACAGCCACAGTGGACACACCTGACAAATTGCAGTCAAAATGCTGCAATACAAAGTGTTGTATAATATTAACATCAAGTGGCATGGTAGTTAAAAGTACTGGAATCCCACATGGCCGACCAGGTTCAAATCCTAGACCCGGCGGCTTGCTTTCTTGCTTTCTCTCTCTCTCTTTCTGTCTCTCACTCTGTCTCTCTCTGGTCAAATTTAAATAAATGAATAAATAAAGTTAAATAAAATACTTATTTAAAAAAAATACTAACATCAAGCCATGTTTATAAAATACATCTAAGTGATAAATTAATTTTAAATTTAGACCTAGGTTCCATCCCCAAGATAGATTATTATATGGATATAAATAGGCCAAAATTTAAAAAAAAAATAAGTCTGAAATGCTTCTGATCCCACACATTTTAGATATTCAATCTGCAGTGTAAGATAGAAAAATCTTCCAACTTGAATCTATAATAGTGATAATATCCTTTATTTTCAGTTATTGCATTGCTTAACACCAGAGATGCATTCTAAAAAATGCTTCTTCAGGTGATTTCGGTATAGCCTATATACTCCTATGGGACCAGTGTCATATATGCAGTCCATTGTTGACTGAAACTTAATTTTGTGACATGTTACCATATTGGCAAATATTGATAATATTTTTTATTTGTATTACATTAAAATACCACACAATGCTTGTAATCACTTTCTCCCATCACATCATTTCTGATCACCAATAGAAGGGTCTGTCTTCTAGGGTTTATAAACATTTTTGTTAATCTTCTGTCGAGCAACTCAATTTATTATTCCTCATTGTTATCTCTGATTTCATTCTCAACCTTTTAATCCATCTTGTTTGGGACCCCTGGGTTAATCTTTCCCAGAACAACATTTTAACCATAAAATGTACTCTTCTTCAGAAACCATTAGTGTCTCATTCTGTCTAGAATAAAATCTACATTTTTTTTAAAACTTTGTCATTCAGAGCCCCCTATAGTCATACTCTGACTCATCACTACTCACATGCCCTCTGACCAAAATTCCATTCACTGTCCCTAGAACATAGTTTAAAATCCACCTCTGATTGGCAATTTGCAGACTTTGATTTCACTTCAACCATCTCATTGTTTTTTTTAAGGCCCACTTTTAGCCTGTTTGTATTTTAACTTCCTAGCTTAACTCTAAAAACTTTATTAAGTGTAGTATTTTGGATTCTCTCACCAACTCAGCTTCCTCCCCCCAAACCTTTCTAACTTTCAGCCTTAGAAATACAAACACCATTGTATTATCAGTAGTTTTCTAAGATCTGTTGACACAGCATTTGCTTGATCTACTGTTGAACCAATTTAAGACAGTAATTCTCATCCTTTTGCTGCTACAGTGGACATTCATCTCTGCGACAGTGGCTAATTAGAGGAGGGATTGAGAAGCCTATAGCTTAAACACCTCCCTTCTACCTCAGTGATTTTGATGTCTGTCCCTTAGAAGGGAGACCTGTTAGAGCACCTCCACCACCACTACTACACTGAGAGCATGTGTACATAGTTGAGAATGTCTGAGGTTGATGCACATATACTAGAATTTTGGTTTCTGATCTTTTATCTCTTGATAGAATTTTATTTTATGCATTGGTTTTTATACTATTTTACTTAGTACAGATTGAGCATCCCTAATCTGAAAATCCCAAATCCTCCAAGATCTGAGTTTTCCACAGCCACAGTGGACACACCTGACAAATTGCAGTCAAAATGCTGCAATACAAAGTGTTGTATAATATTAACATCAAGTGGCATGGTAGTTAAAAGTACTGGAATCCCACATGGCCGACCAGGTTCAAATCCTAGACCCGGCGGCTTGCTTTCTTGCTTTCTCTCTCTCTCTTTCTGTCTCTCACTCTGTCTCTCTCTGGTCAAATTTAAATAAATGAATAAATAAAGTTAAATAAAATACTTATTTAAAAAAAATACTAACATCAAGCCATGTTTATAAAATACATCTAAGTGATAAATTAATTTTAAATTTAGACCTAGGTTCCATCCCCAAGATAGATTATTATATGGATATAAATAGGCCAAAATTTAAAAAAAAAATAAGTCTGAAATGCTTCTGATCCCACACATTTTAGATATTCAATCTGCAGTGTAAGATAGAAAAATCTTCCAACTTGAATCTATAATAGTGATAATATCCTTTATTTTCAGTTATTGCTCCGTGATTTTTCCAGTAAAAATAATGAATTTATATTAATAGAATTCTACACTTTTCAGGTTCTCATGTAATCAATGGCTTGGATTTACGAGGGTTGTTCAGGGATAAAGGGTAGGATTCTAAATCATGGTACAGCAGATAAATTGGAATCTCCTTTCTTTCTTCCACAGTTATTAAAATCCTACTTTGTGCCAGGCCATGTTCAGGAGTGGGGATTAGAGACAGTTCATTTGCTTACAGTTTGATGATAGAGTATCATTTTTATAGCCTGTGGAAAATGCTGTGGGAACATACTAGAAGAGCAGCTAACATAGTCTTGGTTTTCTCAAGGATGAGTGGGCATTTGCTGGTCAAAAAGGAAAAAGAACATTGAGGCAAAAGGGAATAGCTTTGCAAAGTCCTGAAAGTCAGAGTATGACAACAGAATATGAGCTACCAAAGATGAGGTTCAAAACTGGTTGTGAGCAGTAACCAAGAATCAGATCATTAAGTGTCCCTTAAGCCATGTGACAGGAATTTTTATCTTGAGGACAGCAGGGCGCTATTACATAGTTCTTAACTCTCATGGACTCTAACCCTCAAGAATCCCCACACATCCAGGTATACATTTCAGGAGTTTCATGAACTCATAAAAAGATTACATTTTTGTTTCTTTTACCTGTAATTTAACATTTTCTTCAGTTATGAGTATAGGCAACAAGCTTCTATAATATTACAGCAATTGACTTTGTCATTCATAGCAGTCTCAAATATTTTCCCATTATAGTTGTTACAGGTCACTTCTTTGAAATTAGAGTACTTTATTTTTTTCTTTATAAAAATAGCAGTAGTAGGGAACCAACAGTTAGCGTAATGGCTATGTCACTGGACTCCCACTAGTCAATTGCGGTTCGCGTCCCGGATCCTGTGGCTTAAAACTCACGTCGGGCGCGTGTGTGTGCGTGCCCTAGATCCCGAGAGGAGAATGGAGGAGAAGGGATTGCCGCGTGACCATCCCCCCTGGGGGGTGATTTCTCGCTTTCTGTCTCTATGTCTCTCTCTGTCCAGCGAGTGCACGCGCTATATAGCAAACATCTCTCCAAAAAAAAAAAAAAAAGGAAACAGCAATAGTAAAACTGAATTTGACTATATTTTAAAAGACAAAGTTCAATACCAAATCTACTGAGCAACTGAACAGACTTCAGCAACGCCTGCAGTCACCGGCATTCAAGAACTCTTGCTCCCTGGAGTGCCAGGCCCTTTTATGACTATGGGATTTATCTCAGTTACTACTTTTACCTCTATGACCATGCCCTTCAGAGCACCCGTTTTGCTGACTAGAATGTGTATCTGAGCCTCACCTTCTGTCCTTTTCCCTGTTCTTGTCCTCTCTCGCCTCCTGGCTTGAGAGCTTGTGTTCATGTTTGGATTTTTCCTTCTTTGGCTCCCTTTCTATGTCCTTAGCTCCACCAGGACCCATAGACCTGACCTCAGTGGAGTTGGGGTAGTGCTTCCACTCCTCCCTGGACTCTTGACTTCGAAGCCCTCTCTTGAGTTTTGCTGCTGTGCTTCCTAGAGCCAAGGTCATCATTTTCTTTTGTCCTCTTGCTCCTGGGCAATAAGGAGGAAGATGGCTGCTCTACCTTTAAGTCCTGCTCTGTGTTCTTTTTATCTTTTTATTCTTTTTTTTCCTTTTGTCTTTCTTGTGCTTTCTTGTGAGTTTGTCATCTTCAGAGCCTTCAGATGAACTCTGAGGGAGTGTGAGCCCCACGGCCTTCTCCTAGACCTCATTGGTCACATCATCCATTTCTTTTGAGTCCTTACGGGCCCCATAGTTAGATCATGATCCACTCCAGTAGTTCTTCCTTTGATGTTGATCCCATTAAAATTATCAACAGACAAAATTCTGCTCCTCTGAACTTCATAGCAGAGGAAACAGAATCCTTTGGATTTCTGTCTTTCTGTCCTGTACGAGATTAATGTTAGCAACCTCACCATATTGTGAACACACATAGATGATGTCTCCTTGAGTCAGCTTGTAAGGAACCCCTCCCAGGAAGATCCAGGAACTGTCCTTGTACTTGGAGTGCTAGGACACTTTATCCACCACCCCCAGCTGGACCTCTCAGGAGCTCGTTGATCAGCTTCACTTTAGTGAAAGAGTTCATCTTTGCAGGTTCGCACTCGTTCAGCACCGAGGCATCATGAAATTAGAGTACTTTTAAAGTTTATTTAATTCTAACATGAACAAGAGAGACAGAGACAGAAAAATAACACCTTCGGTAGTATCATGAAGGTGCAATCCTCTCCAGCCTCTGCCAGCTGTGGATTGTGTGCACCCTTGTGCCCAGTGTCTTCAGAAAGGTCTCCTGATACAGTCTTCTCATGTGAGTGAACCTCACAAGGTATTATACTACCTTTAAGCTATGATGGTTACAGCAGTAACTAACACAACAGTCCATGGTTGTGAGGCCACTTGGGACGGTCCTGAGTCCATGTCCTGGGGTCTCCCTTTGCACACTGAATGACACACATGCTCATGATCCTGGCTGGTTGAGGCTGGAGGTGGAATGTGGTGTGAGAGCCCTGTTGAGGGTACCTGCTTCTCCCTCTCTTCCTGACATAAGAAAGAAATAAACAAACTTAAAAAAAAAAATGATAGTTAGGGACCAGCAGATGGCATAGTGGGTACACCACTGGAGTCCCACCTAGTCAACTGCAGTTTAAGTCCTGGACTTGGCGGCTTAAAACTTACCCCAGGTGAGTGTTTGTGCATGCCCAAAAATCCGGAGAGGAGACTGGAGCAGAAGGTGTAGCCATCCCTTTGGGGGTGATTTCTCACTTTCTGTCTCTCTGTCTTTGTCTAGTGAGTGCACGTGCCCTATAACAAAAATCTCTCTATGAAAAAAAAGGATAGCTGCATTTTTAATGAGACTTATTTTTTAAAATACTATAAAATTAATTTCAGTGGGGCAAGGAGCTAGGAGCTAGAGAGTTTGAGAGCTGCAAATTAATTTTTACTGCAGGAATTTCAATAATGGAAATTATGAGTTCTGTATTTTTGTCATTACAAGTGAGAAACAATACAAGGGGTCTTAAGAAAGTTTATAGATGATGTTACAAAAGAAACTATGCATGGTTTTTAAAATGCTTTAGTACCAAAATAAACTTACCCTTTAATTCCATTTTTCTTCTAATTTTTAAAGTTACCTCCTATGTTGGTAAACCAAAACTGATAAAAACAAGCATACCTCCATATGGCTAAGTAAATCTTCAACAGAATGTAAGATCAGGCCAAAAGTAAAACTTTTTTGAACATTGATAAAGTCATCCTAAAATAAGTCCCAACACTGCAGGGGAGTTAAAAAAAAATAAGAACAGGAACATTGAAGTAAAATGCAATATAGTTCATGGTTGACATCAATGATAATTTATTTGTTCTTAATCATTTGTTAATTGCATGAGTATTTCATGTTTTCCTTAGGTTTAGTCTTAAATATTATAGACTTCCTTGCTTCGTAACAGATTTTCCTATTTGTTTGTTTTTCAATGGAAAATTTGTCCACTGATGTTTAAAAGGTTAAATTATTTTACATAAACTAGTCTGTAAGTTTTTTGGTCCTAAATACATCAAGATTCCACATTACATAAATTCATTAGTATTTCACTCCCTTTGATATGTTTAGTTATGTTTGTTTTTATAATTCCTTAGAATTCTCCTCTTATGACTTAGTTGTTATTTTTTTCTTTTCTTCTATAGCACTTACCATTCTTTGAAATTAGTTCATCTATCCCCTACTAGAATGTCCTTTTGTCATTTTCATTTATCTATTTTTTTAAGAATCACTTATTTAATTTTATTCACTCATTTATTTTAATTTGACCAGAGAGAGAGAGAGACAGGAAATGAGAAAGCAAGCCACCAGGTTCAGGACTTCATTGGAAAGGGATCATTGCAGATGTGTTAGTTAATATGAGGTCATACTGGGACCAGCAGATGGCATAACAGTTGTGTCGTTGTGGTTCAAGTCCTGGACCTAGTAGCTTCAAACTCACACTGGGCACATGTGCATGTGTGCCCAAGATCCCAGGAGGAGAACGGAGAAAATGGGCTGGTGGTGTGACCATCCTCCCTGGCTGGGGTGGGGGAGGGTGATTTCTCAATTTTTCTCTCTCTGGCAAGTGCACACACTGTATAGCAAAAATCTCTTGAAAAAAAAAAAAAGATGAGGTTATATTGGAATATGTTGGACTCCTGATCCAATCTTACTAGTGTCCTTATAGTTGGAAATTTAGACAAGGATGCACATGTAGGGGGAACACCATGTGAAGGTTGGAATTAGGCTGCTACAAGCCAGTGAAGTACTAGAAGCTAAGGGAAAGATCTAAAATATTGATAGATCTTTCCTTAGGGCCTTCAGAAGAAGCCTGCTCCTCGGGATGCCTTCATCTTGGACTTTCTAGAACTGTGAAGCAGATTTCTAGTGTTAAAAGTTACTAAGTGTGTGGTACTTTGTTATATCTGTAGGACACTAATACTGCTAGTGTATGATATTGGATCTTTTAGAATTGTGATTTCTGACTTCGTTTACTCAAAGAGACTTCTCAAAATCTAAAAGTAAATCAGACCCAAAGTAGGTGGCACAGTCCCTAGGTACTAGACTACAGTGTTGGAAGCCACTTGACTGACTGCAGTTTTGGATACATAGGTCCTCTTAAAACATGCTGGCAGGAGAAAGTGAAAAATAGGCCCCTGGGGGATATGCTATGCAGCAATCCCTTTGCTTCTATTCTTTTTTCAGGATTTTGGGCATACACACACAGGTGCCCGGCATGATTTTCAAGTCACTGGGTCTGGGACTCCAGCCACAGTTGGCTGTATGGGAGTCCAGGGCCTTAGCTACCAATACTACCTGTTGGCTCTCCCACCTAATCTTTATTGACATTTTATAAACTATTTTATATCTTGCTGTTTTAACTTTGCTTACTTTTATTTAAATAAGAAATTAGAGAAAAAATTAGTTACATGTAAGGTAGACATATCTGTGTAAGTATCTTTTTTCATTTTAATTTTATTCATTGTCATTATTTTATCTATTTATTTTTTTGAAGTTGACCAGAAAGAGACAGAGAGAGATGGAAAGTGAGATAGCAAACTGCCAGGTCTGTTCAAGTCATGATAGTTAAATTGACATAGTTTCAAGATTAACAAATAGTATTAGAAGTCTTTCTAAATAGATAAAAGGTTGACTTAAAAGTCCTATGTCTGTATTTTAAGCCTTAAGTTTATATTTATTTTTATAACCACCCTAGAATTTGGGTTTGAGGTTTTTGTCAAGGAAAAAGTATATGGCAGAATGTTTTAATCACTGTCTCATATTATAAAGTTTAGTTGAACCGTTTAGATTAATTTTTAAAAATTTCATTATAATATATGCACATTCAAGAAAATGAGAGGAGCACCCTCTGCAGAGTCTAATCACACTGCAGTCTCCTTTCCCCAGCCTTTCGTTTCCTCACCGTGTTGGACACTCACACCCCCGGCATATTTTCAGGCGGACCTAGGGATCCCAACTGGCCATGTGGCTTCCAGCCCTGCAGTCCTGTATGCTATGAACTGTGCCACCTAGGCTAGGCCTGAGTTTTTATATGATCATTTCTATGGTTAATCCTGTTATTTATTAATAAATGCTACATTTGATATTATTTAATAAATTTGAGTTAGTGTTATAGAGTGCCACCAAATGAACGACCACCAAAGCCAGGTTAAGGTTAAAGGGAGCCTTTATTAGTTGGCCAGAGACTACAGCCTGAGGCTCGAGGGCCAAGAGTCAGAAATGCCACCCCGACCAAAAGTTTTGAGTAGTCTTTTTATAGGGGTTCAGTGACTAGGGGTTTCTGTACAAGCAGTTACAGAAGCTGAATCAAGCAGGTTAATTATTTCTGAGGGGAGTGGGGTTTCCATGCACGCAGTTACATTGCTAAACAAAAGGGTTTCGGGCTAGTTAGCAAAGACAGTAGCAGGTATAGGATGTCGTCCCGGATGTGGTTTTCTATACGGCTAGCATAAGCTATTTTCTCATGGGAAGAGCAAGCAGGTTTATAGAAGCAGACAGCCATATTAGGGTAAGGGAACAAAATGGACAGACAGTTGTTCATGTACAAGATCTAATATATGGCCTTCCACCCTACAACATTAGATGTCTTCATGTTACAAAAAAGCAAAATGTCTCCCAACTGGGTAGACCTAAGTCTGGCCTCTTTGAACCTATCAAAAAAGGAATTGATCCAGGACTCACTGGCATTCTATCTACTTTAACCTCACATTTAGTTATGAGTATCTTATCTCCTACTCTGAGGTACTGTATTATTATTATGCATGTTTGCAGGTTTAAAGCGTTTTGACATATCACTGAGTAGTGGCTGGTTATTTTACAGAATGTACCATAACTTATGTTTTATTAATGTTTCTCCATTATTTGTATAATTCTTGTCAGGAATACTACTACTAACACCATGCTGTGTTCTTTTCAATGCATCATTATTAGGAGATACACAATGCAAATTTGTACTAGTGATACTTTTATCATTTGATAAAATGGAATCTACCAGGTTTTTTCATTTTAAAGTGAATAGTATTTTATGCTCATTATTTATAAGGTATTTTGTGGGGAGATACTGTGAGACTTTGTAGGACTTTCTCCTTTTCTTCTATTATTCATTTTATATCTACTTGAACCCTTGGATTTCTTTTTTCTTTTTTTAATCTGCCACTTGTTTTTTGTTGTTGTTGTTGTTGTTGTTGTTAGGCCTTTATGGTACATTTTATTTATTTTCAACTTTTTTCAATTTTAATTTATTTTATACTTTTAATTACTGTACATCACTTAGTACTTAGCTTGTAAGTTGAATTTACCTAAAATGAATACACTTCCTACCGGTCCAGTTGAGGATACAAAACACATTAAAAAATATGGAACACTTCATGAATTTGCTTGTCCTCCTTGCACAGGAGCATGCTAATCTTCTCTGTATGTTCCAATTTTAGTATATGTGCTGTCGAAGCGAGCGCTGCCACTTGGTTTTTAATTATCTTAAGTCTTTTCATGGCATAATTTACAAATCTATGCTGATGGTATATCTCTTCTACTTTAATCCTTTGAATAAATTGGCAAATGAACCTTTACCAATCACACATACACGGTAGTTCTTCAATTTCTATGTGGTTCTGAACAATTGTCTAACAATCCTGAAATATATCTTAGTCTTACTTAGATAATAGAATTCAAAGGTAAAATTTAACTACTAAATTTTGTCACACTGACTTGCAAAAGCCTCTGGCTTTACAAATCATTTATCAAATATGTAAAATGTTACAAATTCTTTATTTGATAGTATACACAAACCACACTAAAATGTCTTTCAATAAGTAAAAGGCAGTGTGTTGGATATAAAGAATTCTAGTTAGATTGGCATACTTATGACCAAATATATCAAATAGACATCACTACCTTATCTTCGGCCCTTGCTTTTAATAGGTTCATGAACACAAATTAAAACACTGGTCAGTCTGCTTGGTTTTGAGAAGTGAAGGGATTTCTCCAGCATTTATATATTCCTATAACCAGTTACATATAAACTTAAAAAAAAAATTCCAGTAGGTTTTGAGGTGGCATTCACCATCTTTGTAGGAAGATAAGCATCACTAATGAATTACCAGTTACATCTTTAGAGAGGACAAATAGTGATAGCACTTACTGAACTGAAATTACTATCAAAATTTTTAAAAACCCAACAAGATTAATTTAATTACAAGTCAGTCTTACTTGAATCAAGATTATGCAACAAAATTCTGTCAACCATTAATGATCTGAGTTCTGGTATAGATCAGTTAAAATATGGTACATGTAAACAAGGTGAGACATTTCTGTTTTGTCACCTATTACTCATTAAATAACTTTTTAAAGATAAGTTATTGAGGACCAGCAAGTGGCGTGGTGGTTAAGGCGCTGGACACTCCCACATGGCTGACCACGGTTCATTTCTTGGACCTGGTGGCTTGCTTTTTTATCCCCCCCCATCTCTGTCTCTGTTCTCTCTGGTCAAATTAAAATAAATGAATGAATATATAAAATTAAATAAATACTTAAAAAAAGATAAGTTATCAACTTTGCTCTTTCTGACTTCTTTTTAATGTCAGCAAAAGTCATTTTGTCCCAGGAATGTACTTCTCGAGATTCTCCAAATACTCCATCAGTGTATCCTCTCCCCAGGTGATACTTTATTCTTATTGACATCTGTGTAAGAGAACCCAAGGGCCTGACCTCTCTTCTGCCCAAATATACCATGGAGATTTGGGCTAGTCTTTCCCATGGTGTGGCACTGTGCATGCTTCTGAACAAAAATCTTCTTGCCTTTCTAAACATCACCCATTTTTAATTCTCTTTTGTTACTTGGGATACTAGGATTCCTGCTCAGAAGCTAGACATCCCACTCTCTTAAGTCCAAGGACACACCAGTCTGCACCTGTGTCCAACTCTTGGATTTCTGTTTTATTCCGTTTCAGTCCATTACCAATACAATTAATTTAGATATTTGATCTCCCGTTATGAATCTAGTCTCCTAAAAGTATGCCGTGAATATACCATAAATTTCTTCCTCATCCCTAAAAGAGCAGAAGAAGGAAGAGGGAAGTGAGCCAATTCTTGATTAACTGACCTGAGAGAAGAGAGCTTTTAGCTTAGGTAACACAAAATGACAAATGTTTTGCCTACTATATGGTAAGTCATACTCTGAAATGTCAGACAAATAATGGGAAAGAGAGAAGACGATGCCCAGGAGAGCAACTTCTAAGAAGCCAAAAGTAGACAATATCCCCTGCCCACTTTAAAGCTGTTATTTTCTTCATGGTATATTTAAATGTTTGTTCACTTATGCTGACCTGGTACTGGAATGGTTTAAGGTGGCTTAGAAAGATGCAACTATGAGACCAGCAGATGGCATAATGGTTATGTTGCTAGACTCCCACATAGTTGAAGTCCCAGATCTGGCATCTTAAACTCACGCCAGGTGCGTGTGCTTGCATGCCCCAAATCCCAAGAGGATGGAGGAGAAGGGATTGTGGCATGGCCATCCTGAGGAGGGGTATATTTCTCACTTTCTGTCTCTGTCTTCCTCTGTCTCTCCAGTGAGTGCACATAACTTATACAAAAGTCTCTCTTAAAAAAAAAAAAAGAAAAAAAAAAAGATGTTACTGCAAGTTATAATGTTTAAATGGAGAGAAACATGGGAAAATTAGAGTAATATGTATAGAGTATAAAGATTAGAATATGTGCTATAATATCATATATTATGTTTGAAACGAGACATTAATTTGATTTGAAATTTAGCAGCACATTCAAAGAGGGGTATTAACCAGTTACTTGCTTCGTAGTAGCCAGTTGCCCAGAAGCATAACTAATTCTGCGAATAAAACTGTATTTTCTCTTGTTGCATAGAGTACTGTACCATCCTTATAATAGATATAACAAGAATTATCATGTGATTATTATAATCCATCTTAAAATGAGATGTTTGCATAGCCAAAGCATTAAGCAAGTGGTAAAAGCATATGTTCAATATTAGTCATGAGAAAAAGGTTCAAGACTGAGGGAGTGCTACTGAGGGTGAGAACAGAAGATTGAGCTATGGGCATGGCAGTAGGGAAGTTGCTAGTGACTTTGACAAGGTTTTAATAAAATGTTGTGGACAGAAATTTAATTAGAATGTATTTAGGAGAAATTGTGAAGTAGGAAACAAAGAAAATAAAACTTCTTTCCAGAGTGTGGCTAAGTAAGCAGCAGAGAAGAGCCCAAGGACATGTTTTGTTTTTTTTATTTTAAGATGAGACACAATGAAGAATGTTTGAATACTAGTAAGTGATGTATAAGGAAGCAAAAAGGTACAGCTCTGAGGGGGAGGAGGTTATATAGAGTCAAGATCACATATAGAAAGATTGGAATTTAACAGTATTGAGGAGACTTCATCATAACGAGAGTGAAAGCACACGAAATGGTTCATCCTAGACACTGGCCAGAGACTAATTCCGTACTTTCAAAAGCAAAAGAACCAATTGTGAACTGCTCTAGAAAATAAAGAGATAAAATCAGGGAAATGTGGGCTGGAGCAGAGAGATTCAGAATGCCTGCTACTGGAGAGAGTAACAGAAGAATTGGGGGAAGAGGAGAGAACTGACAGAGTTCATGAACAGTGAGAGCTTAGAGGCAGCAGTTGTGATGACTGTAGGATGAGCCACAAACTTTGGATGGTTTTCTTTTGGCGAATCAGCTAATTGGAGTTTTTATTGTTACTATTAAAAAACTGAATTATCTAGAAATACTTTTCAGAAATTCTGGTCTTTTGAGTTTAATACAAACAATGTATCTAAACTTAAAAATTACTAGAATTCAGGACCAGCAGTTGGCATAATGGCTGTGTCACTGGACTCCCATCTAGTCGACCATGGTTCGAGTCCCAGACCCAGTGGCTTAAACTCAATGCCAGGCGCGTGTGCATGCGTGTCCAATATTCCGAGAGGAGAATAAAGGAGAAGGAATTGCAGTGTGACCATCCTCCTTGGGGGGTGATTTCTTGCTTTCTGTCTCTCTGTCTCTTTCTGGCGAGTACATGCACCCTATAGCAAAAACCTCTCCAAAAAAAAATTACTAAAATTCTAAAGTAGTAAGAGTAGACCAGAGGTGTTTGTTTCTGTTTGATAATGATCAGATTCACATTTTGAATGTTTATTTTGTAAATACAACCTGACTAAAACAGATTGTCAAAAATGTTAAATAAGGGTCCAGCAGATGGCATAGTGGTTGAGGTACTGGACTCACATGAGGCCAACTGTGGTTCCAATCCCTTAACCAGTGACTTGAAACTCACACTGAGAGTTTGAAAATCCCAAGAGGAGAATGGAAGAGATGGGATTGCAACATGACCATCCTCTCTGTGGGGTGATTTCTCGCTTTCTGTCTCCCTGTCTCTCCGGCAAGCATGAGCACCCAATAGGAAAAATCTTTCAAAAACAAAACAAAAAAAGGAGAAGAAAAATCATTTTTTTCCCTTAGGTTTTTGCTATAGGTGAGTACAATCACCAAAGAGACAGAGACAAAGATAAAGTAAGAAAGCACCCCTCCCTCGGGGGGATGGCCACACTGCAATCCCTTCTCCATTCTCCTCTTGGGAGTTTGGGCACGCACACGCGCCCAGCATGGGTTTCAAGTAACCAGGTCCAGGACTCAAACTGCTATCGACTGTGGAAGTCCAGCGTTGTGCCATGCTATCTACTGGTTCAAAAAAAGAAATATTTTAAAATAAAAGTGAGGAACATGGACCATCATGTTTGAACAGTCAAACAATACATTAACTTAGGAAGCAAATTTGCAAATTTCATTCATTATATGTTGAACTCTGTTTTTCTGTCAAATCAGTGAATATTTTAAAAACTGATAATGTAATTAATAAGATGAAATTATTTTATTTGCTATCAGAGACCTAAACTTTAAATTAAATAATAATTAAATTTATCTCTTATTTTAATCTAGCTGACTATATTTGTGTTTTAAAATTATCTCTTATTTTGATCTAGCTGACTATATTTGTGATTATTTTTGTGAAAAATAGAAAAAAAGATGTTAAATAATAATTAAATTTATCTCTTATTTTAATCTAGCTGACTATATTTGTGTTTTAAAATTATCTCTTATTTTGATCTAGCTGACTATATTTGTGATTATTTTTGTGAAAAATAGAAAAAAAGATGTTATAAGATATCAACAATGGTTAAAACTAGAACTTATTAGAATACTCTCCTGGTATATTTGTGTGCAGTGCATTTTTAATGATAACTACATTTAAAATTGGTATGCCAAAGGCAATAAACTACAGCAACATATAGGAGTTTAATAATCACGAAACATTGAAAACCCAAAGACTAAATCTTTCCTGTAACAGAAAGCAAGAATGCAAAGAAATTTTTATATTTTATGGCCTCAGGTAAAAATGTCTGTAGAAACAGATAAGTGATGACAAAGCTTTGATGTTAATAAACCCAAATGAAAGTCAAAAATCAAAGTGTTTAAATGGCTAGATTATGAAAAGAAAGATGACAAAGTTATACCCTGTAATTAGATGTAATTTGTGCTTTTGGCATAGCTGTTTGTCCTGTGTGAATGAGAGGTTGTACTCTCGTCCTTCTGTAAAAGGACAGTGCTTAATAGATCCTACAGTAAATGTATGGCAGTACTTTTCTGGAGAACCAAGGAAAAAAGAAAAAGTGTAATATAAAAGCAGAAGCACATTGTAATCTTTCCTTTTGCAATTATATTTGTTTAGCTGAACCCATGTAGAAAATTATTACTGCTTGCTCTTATTCTGTAAATTATATGTTCTGGTAGATAATGTATATAAATTAATGCTTTTGTAACTGAATTTTGAAATTTTATGAATTACAGCAGTGTATAAACATATCCTAAGCCTCTAATAGTTGCACCATATAAAAGTTATATTCATAGTTTAAAAAGTGATTAAGTATTTGGTAAAATAAACCAGTCACGAATATATTCTTTTAATAACTTACCCTCCTGGAGCCAACAGATGGCATGATGGTTAAGGACACTGGACTCCATATGGCTGACCACAGTTCAAGCCCCAAACCTGGCAGCTTGCTTTCTCACTTTCTTTTTCTCTCTCCTGCTAACTCTCTGGTCAAATTAAAATAAGTAAATAAATAGAATTAAATGAAATTTAAAAAAATAAACCTATCCTCCATAAATAATATTATTAGTAAATGTTTTCAGAAAATAGAATAATAATGGATGAATCTCATATTTTTTTACAAGAATTGTTTTACTTAACTTTATGTATTTATTTTTAATTTTGACCAGAGAAGAACAGACATATAGAGAGAAGGAAAGTGAGAAAGCAACCCACCAGGTCAGGGACTCAAACCATGGTCTGCTATGTGGGAATTTAGTGCCTTAATCACCAAGTCACCTGCTGATCCCATATGCTTTATTTCTTAAGCTCCCAGGCATCTTTGTCCTGGGAGCTTTGTCCTTATCTCTTAGCTGGTTTGTACCCTGGAAATGCAAACCATTTTTAAAATTATGTAAAATGAAACTTCTACATAAAAGTACAGTGTTCTAGATATTCCAAATCAAAATATTTATGAGTTAGTATATCTACTGTTTGGAATTACCATGTCATTTTCCTTACTTGCAAGTATACACAATTAAAAAATAATATATAAGTAAGAAATGAATTGGTTTCTATGTTTTTGTGTATATGCAATGTAAATGCCAAGCGATTAAATCACACTATTGAGTGTTTTAAAGATGAAATGTTTTTCCATTTAATTTGGTCATAACTGCCCAATTAAGAACCAGCTCAAATTAGAAATAGATCCCTAATGTGATTTCTGGCTCCCTTCAAACTCACAGTCCTGGGGAGTTCTGGAACTCTTGGAATTGCCCCAGGGTTAAAGTCCAGGTCAGAGGACTGCTATTTTGTTAGGGTAATGTAATGCTACTTTAATGTTGCTTTAGTGAATGCCCCATAGATGGCGCTAGGACTGCCTTACAGCAAAGGAAAATAAATACAGCTTAGTCCCTCCTACGGGCTCATCTATTATCTCATAATACACGATCCAGCATCCTCTTATGTTAAAATGTAAGTATGAAAGACTTAGATCTTCTAGTCATTCTTACTCTCAGCCATACCAAATTATGAGATACTTTCATGGCAAGCCAGAAAAGAATGATTCTAAGGAAGCATTGAAGTTTAAAGGGGAAATCATTGCAATAAAAGGAGGATAATCAGAAGTTACAAAGTATGTCTTTGTTTCAGAGACACACATTTTTTAAAGAAATATTTAATTTTGTCATTATTATTATTAATTTGCTACAGGACATATATACTCATCAGACAGAGAAAGTGAGAAAGTAAGCCACCAGGTCCAGGACTCGAACCGTGGTCGGCCATGTGGGAGTCCAGCGCCTTTAACCACCACCATGCCACCTGCTGGCCCTGAGACACACTTTTTACACCCAAAAACTTAAATACTAATCATATTTTGACAGTGATTGAAGCATGAACAATTATTTATTTAATACTACAACTTAGGTTTTAAATTGAGATTTTGTATCTCATCAATAGACTTAGCCATTAGGCAATGATGAAATCTTTTTTTAAAAAAAATTATTTTATTTAGCTTTATTTATTTATTTATTTAATTTTATTTGACCAGAGAGGGACAGAGCGAGAGAGAGGAAAGTGAGGAAGTAAGCCACCAGGTCCAAGACTCGAATCGTGGTCAGCCGTGTGGGAGTCCAGTGCCACTGGCCACCATGCCACCTGCCGGCCCCTGATGAAATCTATTTTATAGTTGTGAAAAGATTACTTCTTGGGTCACTTCTTGGGTGATGGCACAGTAGAAGCAGAGCTGGGCCCACATGGGAAAGTTCTTGGGTTTGTGTGCCAGGACCTCCTTGACCACACCATGTGCCCATGATCTGGAGTGACTGAGACTTGGGGCAGATCACTGTGTGAGAATTCTCTTAGAGTGCCTCTCTTCTTCTTCTTCTTCTTCTTCTTCTTCTTCTTCTTCTTCTTCTTCTTCTTCTTCTTTTTTTTTTTTTTTTTTTTTGAGATTTTTGCTATATTCTTCTTCTTTTTTTTTTTTTTTTTTTTTTTAGAGATTTTTGCTATAGGGCACATACGCTCACCGCAAAGACACAGAAACAGAAAGTGAGAAATAACCCCCCAGAGGAGATGGCCACACTGCAATCTCTTCTCCTCCATTCTCCTCTCGGGATCTTAGGCACGCAAGCACATGCACCCACACCCTGTGTGAGTTTAAGCCACCGGGTCTAGGACTCAAACTATGGTCAACTACATGGGAGTCCAGCGACATAGCCATTACGCCAACTGCTGGTCCCTGGAGTGCCTATCTCTGATGGAAGAAAAAAGAGTTCTAATTGCTTCTTCAAGCCCTGAAGAAATAATATTTTATTATGGTTACTGGAATTTCTTGAGATGTACTAGGAAACTGTTGGTTCTTTCTTGATTCTTTCTAAAAAATTACTTAACGTTTTTTTCTTATTGAAATATGTCTGTATTATAGAAAATGTAAGGAAAAAAGTGAAAGTAAATATAAATGCCCTATTCCTTTTATCATGACTTTGAAAAGACAGTGTTTTGAGTTTTATATCTTAAATAGAAAGGACTTTAAAAACCTGGTTTAAACTTTGTAGGACAATATTAATGCATTAATATAGTATTAATGGGGGAGACCAGCAGTTAGGGTAATGGCTATGTTGCTGGACTCCCATGTAGTCGACCGTGGTTCACGTCCTGGACCCAGTGGCTTGAAACTCACGCCGGGTGTGTGTGCGTGCGTGCCCAAGAGAATGGAGGAGAAGGGATTGCGGTGTGGCCATCCCCCCTGGGGGGGTGATTTCTTGCTTTCTATTTCTCTGTCTCTGTCTGGCGAGCGCATGTGCCCTAGAGAAAAAACATCTCCAAAAAATATATATATGTATAGTATTAATGTATTAAATTATCATTCTTTCATATTACAGAAATAAAGCTATTAGCTCTGAAGCTAAGAAATAATTATGATGGTTCCTAATGATGTCATCATGGTGAAAATGAACTGCTCAGGCCATTTTGGAGACTTTCCCTTGCCCCTGTATTCTTATTCTCAGTGTGTTCTAATCCACATTTCTCTTGAGTTGTAGTTCTCTGCCAAAGGCTGTAAGTATTATACTTACTGTCCTGACTGCTTCCTTATATAGAGCAATGTAGAAGGCAGCCTACAGTGGTTTTGTCTCTCAGTGAAAAGACATAGTGAAAGCAAAAATTAAAATTATGCGAATAAACAATAAGATATTTTTTAAGGCCAAGCTTTTATTTCACATTCGAAATAAAAGCTTTTTTTTTTTCTAATTATACAGCAGTTGTGTATATTTTTAAATTTAATCTGCTTTAACTGGTGGTAAATAGAAGAAATTTTTAGTGGACCTGTAATTAATAGATTTCACATTCCATATTTAGTCATATTGGGAAAGCTGTTTATTCTAAATTTACAAAAAAACTTATGCTGTATATCAAAAAGGAATTGAATCTAATATTCATTTTAGTTACTTAAGGTTCATAACTATATATGCTATAATATAAGCAGTAATAAAAATTGAGACATTTCATTTTACAGATTTTTGTATTTTACTGTTATTACTCATATTTGCTGATTCATCTTTGTCATCTTTCATAACCTTTGAGTAGATTGTGAATCTGCTTGAGAATGTGATAAAATATATACCCTTTTTCCTCAAAAATGAATGCACTTTTCACGTGTGATTTTTTTTTTTTTTGACAGTTTTTTGCTATAGGGTGCATGTGGTCGCCAGAAAGAGACAGAAAGCGAGAAACCACCCCCCAAGGGGGATGGCCACACCGCAATCCCTTCTCCTCCATTTTCCTCTTGGGATCTTGGGCACGCACACACGTCCAGCATGAGTTTAAGCCACCGGGTCCAGGATTCGAACCACAGTCAAATACATGGGAGTCCAGTAACGTAGCCATTACACCAACTGCTGGTCCCCTCATGTGATTTTAAGGAGTTATGAACACTGGAAGTAGATCATGTATGTGAGATTAAGAGCATTTGCTCTAAACTTTTAGATTTCATCCTTGTCCCTTCCTGATTCTTAATATTCAGTCTTTGCATTATACAATATTTTGAATATTATATCTAAAATTATTTTCTACTTCTTCACATTTACTCTGTTCACCCTCTAGTCTTTAAATGAGTGAGGTTAGTCCAGTTCTTACAAAGTCTACCTATAAGTTCAAAGGAATATTATTATAATTTTAAAGAACTATTTAATTTTATTTATTCATTCATTTTATTTTAATTTGGCCAGAGAGAGAAAGATAAAGAAAGAGAGAGAGAGAGGAAGTGAGAAAGTAAACCACCAGATCGAGACTTTACCCACAGTTGGCCATGTGGGAGTATCCAGCACTTTAACCACGATGCTACCTTCTGGTCCTCTAGAGGAATATTATTAATACTGGTTATAATATTACTTATATGAAGTCTTACAGAAAATATAAAAGAATATCTAAACAATAGCCCATAAATATTTAGAAACTAGTTTTAAACTAAGCAAAGTTATAAAATCCATCCAGTCTGAAGGCCAGCAGGTGGCGTGGTGGTTAAGGGTGCTGGACTGCCACATGGCCGACTGTGGTTCCAGTCCCAGACCTGGTGGCTTGCTTTCTCACTTTCTTTTCCTCCCTTCCTCCCTCTGTCCCTCTCTGGTTAGATTTAAACAAATAAATAAAGTTAGATGAAATAATTATTTTTTAAAAATTCATCCAGTCTGTCAAATATTCACTTAGTGTTTTAGTATTAAAATCCATTCAGTCTGTCTAATATTCACTTAGTGTTTTAGTATTAAAATGCATCCAGTCTGTCAAATATTCAGTTAGTGTTTTGGTATTTTCACTAGCAATACCTGTTTGGAGATTTGAGTTGCCTGAATCATTTCAGACCTTGAAGCTCTGTCTACTCTAGGTTACAAGTACCCATTTCACTCTTTTTAACTAGGGTATTCTCTTAATTATTAAGAGCACAGGAGAAGGTATAACCTATACATTTTAAAAGGGAAAGGTGACCCAGATGTAATTCTGTCCATGCCTACCTTTAAAGTATGTATGAAAACTTTTAAACTGCAAGTTTTCACTGGTCTTGTTCCTCTTAGAAGATTCCAAAATTCTTAGGGATCAAAGTAAATAAAGATTTTCCTTTAGCAGGCATCCGAAGAACTTCGTATTTGGAACAGACCTCACTGCTGCCTGGGCAGATGTTAACAGTTCTTCTGACTTAACAGAGGACCCACTGGCATAGTTTTATACTGTTTCTTTCCTAATCTTGAAGTTAAAACATAGAACTCACATTTCCCCATTTGACAGCAACTGTTGTAAAAGACATAAAAGGATAGAGGGAGTTGAAGGAGAAAAATGACTACTGGTGGTGGCAGTTGAAGTAGTAAAGTGGGAAATGTACTTATTTGGAAAACGTATTGTTTTCCACTTATTTAACAGTTGTTTTGCTTTAGTTATGCTTGGTGCTACCTTGAAGCAAAATAAAGAAAACAAACTTTAAATCACTATAGCAAATGTTTTTCTGGATTTTTTTAATAATCTTCACTATGAAAGTTATCTTCAGAAATTACTGGATGAGCACATGCTTAATCATGAAATATGTCAAAAAGAAGGTTTAGCAAATCCTTGATGATCTCTACATTTGTGCAGAACAAACAAGGCAGAGCTTTGCTCAAATAATCAATTAATTTGCCAAAATATAAATTGAATCTGTGCATTATTTTACTTTTTGTGTGTATTTATATTGTGTAATCTATGTATGACTATAATTAACAGTGATTTAACTTACAGACATTAACAGAAATGTGAATGGTATGCATCTTAGTGCCTTTGTTAGTAAACTACCTATTTTTTTAGAAGGGCTCATTCTCTGCTCATATCCTACAAGTACATTTTGATAGTGAATTTTGTCTTAGAAATATTGTGTTCCAGTCTTTGTCAGTGAACTCCAAGATGAAGCTGAAAAAAATCCTTTAAAACCCAAACCAACCATGATATAAGGCCTGAAATCCATCAGATCATTTATGCAGATTTAAAGAAGGAAAGTGTGAAGCAGCTGGTGTAATCCAGTTTCAGAGCATTCTATTTCTGAGATTCCACGGTTTCCAAGCTAAGCAAAAATAAGGCAAATACGCTTTGGTACAGTCAACACTGCCATCACCTGTCAGTAGCATTACCTCGTTCTTGTTATAAAGGCATTTTTAAAATCTAAAGTAATCAACAGAATGTGGTAATTTGTGGGTATAATAAAAGGAAACAAAGGGCCTTTATTTCCATTTCTGTGTGCTTCTTTAGTAAAATTATACATGGCAGAGGATATGCCTTTCTATCTAGAGATGTGTTAATTATTAGTACGGTTTAAAATATGTAAATAATCATAAAAACAAACTTGCATATTAGTTCAAAAACTGAAATTTAGTTTTTTAATACTGTTCCTTTCTGGTGAGAAAGCGCCCCTTCCCCTTGTGCACTGGTCACATTGCAATCCCTTCTCTTCCATCTCTCCCTCCCTTCAGAATTTTGGGCATACATGTACATGTGCCCAGCATGTTTCTCAAGCTACTATGTCTGGAACTTGAACCATGTGGAAGTCCATGTGGGATCCAGCCACTTTAACCACCACGCCGTGGGCTGGCCCTAAAATTATTTTTTAATGTCACATTTTGAGTTGAGAATCTATTCTTACTTATAAAGATCCATTCATTCATGAATACACTTTTTTTTTTAACCATTTAAAAAATATTAAGCATGGGACCAGCAGTTAGCGTAATGGCTATGTCACTGAACTCCCATGTAGCCGACCGCAGTTTGAGTCCCAGACCCGGTGACTTAAACTCACGCCGGGCACATGTGTGTGCGTGCCCAGGATCCCGAGAGGAGAATGGAGGAAAAGGGATTGCGGTGTGGCCATCCTTCCTGAGGGGTGATTTCTCACTTTCTGTCTCTCTGGCAAGCACATGTGCCCTATAGCAAAAACCACATCATGTACTAAGCACTGAGGATATAAGGAAAAAAGATGAGGGACCAGTAGATGGTGTAATGGTTAGCTGGCTGGACTCCCACATAGGCAATCACAATTTGAGTCCGGAGGACCTGGCAGCTTAAAATTCACACCAGGTGGCGTGATGGTTAAGGCAGCTGGACTCCCACATGGCTGACAGCAATTTGATTCCTAGACCTGGCAGCTTGCTTTCCTCACTTTCCTGTTCTCTCTCTCTGTCTCTCTCTGGTCAGCTTCAAAAAAATAAAAAATAAAGTAAAATAATGACAATGAATATCATTGAACAAATATAATTAAAAAAAAAAAAAAAAAAACTCACCCCAGCAGCGTGTGCATGCCTGCCAAAATCTCGAGAGGAGAATGGAGGAGAAGGGATTGCAGCACAGCCTATCACCCTGGCAGGTGATTTCTTGCTGTCTCTCAGTCTCTCTTTGTCTCTCCAGAGAGTGTGCCTGCCCTATAGTTAACAAAAAAAACAACACAAAAAAAAAAAAAACCTCTATAAAAAAAATAATAAATAGGGACTAGTAGGTGGCCTGGTAGTTAAGGCACTGGACTCCCACATGGCCAAGGCCAACTGCAGTTCAAGTCCTGGTGGCTAACTTCCTCACTTTCCTTCTCTCTCTCTCTCTCTCTCATTCTCTCTCTTTCTCTGGTTAAGTAAATAAATAAATAAATAAATAAATAATTACTTTAAAAACAAAGAAAAAAGATGCCCTTCTATTTTCAGAACTCAGTGTAGTGTCGAGGAAAGACAGTTGCAGTAAAAAGCCTTAGGGCTTCCGTAAAAATTTATTCAACGTTCTTTATGCTCAGGAGGACACCTCACCTGAAATGGGTACTTTGCAAAAGACTCTTAGAGGAGGTAACTAGCAGAACTTAACCAGAGAGAGAAAAAGAGAGCAGGAAAGTGAGAAATCACTCACATGGCCATCAGTTCTCCAGTCTCCTCTCAGGATTGTGGGCATGTACACATACTGCCTAGCTTGATTTTCAAGCCCCAGGTTGGAGATTTAAATATTTAGTTAGCCATGTGGAAGCCAGCACTCCACACCATCTGCTGGCCTGCGGAACTAATTCTTTCTTTTTTTAAAATTCTTTTCAATTTTATTTATTCATTTACTTATTTTATTTTGACCAGAGAGACAGAGAGAGAGAGAAAGTGAGAAAGCAAGCCACCAGGTCCAGGACTTGAACCATGGTTGGCCATGTGGGAATATCCAGTGCCTTAACCGCCATACCACCTGCTGGTCCCCCTAATTCTTAACAAAAAAGTTAGCCAGATGTAAAAGGAGAAAAGGAACAACTATATTACATTTTGCCCAACAAGTCAATTAGTTTTAGAAAAGTTAACAATGATCAAAACTAAGATTGACATTTAAAATTAGTCAATGATTATTTTGTAGAAAGACCAATTCACAAAAAAAATTCTACTATTAACAGAATTTTTTTTTTTAATTTGCTATAGGACACATGTACTTGCCAGAGAGAGAAAGTGAGAAAACACCCCCTGGTGGGCGAATAGTCATGTCACATTTCCTTTTCCATTTTCCTCTTGGGATTCTGGGCATACATGCACACATGCCCAACATGTTTTTCAAGCCGCCAGGTCGGTGACTTGATCCACAGTCAGCAGTTTGGTATCCAGCAGTTAGTGTATTGGCTATGTCGCTGGACTCACGTAGTCAACCGCAGTTTGAGTCCCAGACCCGGTGGCCTAAAACTCACACTGGGCGAGTGTGCGTGCGTGCGTGCCCAAGATTCCGCGAGGAGAATGGAGGAGAAGGGATTGTGGTGTGGCCATCTCCCCTGGGGGGTGATTTCTCGCTTTCTGTCTCTCTGTCTCTGTCTGGCGAGCGCACGCACCCTATAGAAAAAAACTCTCCAAAAAAAATAGTTTTTTTTTTCAGTAAGAATTTGCACATCTGCTGCTGCATTCAAACTTTCATTATTCATTTACCTGAAAGTTATTTAAGTTTTTTGCTGTATTTTTGGATATTTTGGATAAAATACTCATTTTGGATAAAATACTCGTATTCGATCAAAATGCTTTGGTGATGGCCAAACTGCCATCAGTATTCAGCCACAACCTTTAATAAACCATCCTTACTGTGAGTTTCCTATAAGTTAAAGATGAAGAAATGGAGGTGACAGCATTTGCTGGGGATTGGGATATGGAAGTCTTGGTGGGTCATAGAGAACATGGGAGCATGGAGGGAAAGCAGGGCAAAATCGTATGTGAGTGAATCACTTTTCTTAGGCAGTCCCAAAAACACTTGTGGCTACAGACTGCAGCTGTTGTTCCCTAAGAAGGAATGGGAGGAAGCAGGAGATCCTTTAGTCCATCCCTTCTTTGCTTCATACTATGTCATTATTGTAGGACACAGTATATCCTCCCTGTCAGTATCCTTGATGGTAGCCCCAGCTTATGACTCAGCACTTTCATAGAGGCACTTTCCCCAGGCTTACTTGAAGCTCTGTTTTTAGATCTTTTTGCATAGGTATGTAAGCTTCCTTAAATAAGATCATAGTTTATATCACAGAATTTCCTTCTTACTTCTCTGCATCTACTTTTCAGCTACCCAGAGAAGAGAGATCACAATCCAGATAAATTTACTGATAGTAGATCTGTTACTTGTTTTCCAATTAAAAGTAATGATATCATTTGGAAAAATTTTTGTCTTGTATATTTCATTGTAAACAAAAATAAGAAATCCTGGGGCCAGCAGTTGGCGTAATGGCTATGTCACAGGACTCCCATGTCGTCGACCACAGTTTGAGTCCCGGACCTGGTGGCTTAAATTCACACCGGGCGCATGTACACACCCAAGATCCCGAAAGGAGAATGGAGGAGAAGGGATTGCAGCGTGACTATCCTGGGGGAGGGGGGCGATTTCTCATTTTCTGTCTCTCTGTCTTTCTGGCAAGCACATGCATCCTATAGCAAAAAAAAAACCTCTTCAAAAAAATAAATAAATAAATCCATCTGTCATAGCTAATAAATAACTTGAAATAAATAATTATCAGAGTTTGGATTTTTTTTTTTTTTTTTGAGAGGTGGTTTTTTTTTTTTTTTTTTTCCCACAATATGGGTCG
>NW_006160154.1:1264083-1285905 GCF_000334495.1 Tupaia belangeri chinensis | reverse complement strand
TCTGCCCTCTACCTTAGGTAGAGACAGACCCTTCTTTTACTTTTTTGGGGAGAGGATTTTTTTTTTTTTCCCCCACTATAGGGCACGTGCGCTCACCAGACAGACAGAGAGAGACATAGAGACAGAAAGCGAGAAATCACCCTCCAGGGGGGATGGTCACGCTGCAATCCCCTCTCCTCCATTCTCCTCTTGGGATCTTGGGCACGCACGCACACGCGCCTGGCATGACTTTTAAGCCACTGGGTCCAAGACGTGAACCGCGGTCGACTACGTGGGAGTCCAGCGACATAGCGATTACACTAACTGCTGGTTCCCTGGAATTTATTCTTACAGTACATTCACATTTGCTAATTGCTGGTTGTTCTTTTCATATTTCTCCTCTACCACCACCTTCTATTATGCCTCCTCAGAGAACTGAGTAGCTCTTCATTCATTCATTCATTGTTTTATCTATATGCAGTGGTTGGTCATAAGAGCTATGCAGTGTTCATTAAGTAAGGTGAGTGGAATAGTTATAGAAAAAGTTCACAAAGTTACTTTACCTTCCTTTGTATAGGGAAGGAAGCTAAATAACTCAGTCTTTTTCCCCCCAAGTTTGTCTATTTAATGACACACATGCATACTCTCCTACCTGCATGCACTCTTGACAGAGTCTCAACCACATTGCACTCCTCCTCAGCTTCCTAGCCAGCTAGGATTACGGGCATGCCTCAATTGCCCAGGTTGACTTGAGATCTGAACCCAGGCCTTCTCTATGGTTTCAGCATCACACAGCAGCATGCTACTGCCTGTGCCATTGCCAACTCAGTCATTCCTTAAGAAAAGCATACTTAGGGACAAGCAGTTAGCGTAATGGCTATGTCGCTGGACTCCCATGTAGTCGACCACAGGTCGAGTCCCGCACCTGGTGGCTTAAACTCACACCGGGTGTGTGTGCATGTGTACCCAAGATCCCGAGAGGAGAATGGAGGAGAAGGGATTGCAGTGTGGCCATCCCCCCCCGGGGGGTGATTTCTTGCTTTCTGTCTCTCCATCTTTCTCTGTCTTTCTGGCGAGTGCACACGTCCTATAGCAAAAACCTCAGAAAAAAAAGAAAATCATATTTAGTTATGGTTGCAGTGAACTATACTAGTGTTACTGGGAGGGAGACTGAGATTTTAAGTTAAAATATTCTAGTTATTTTATTTATTTATTTATTTATTTTTGGAGAGGGTTTTTCATTATACGGCGCATGCGCTCACCAGACAGACAGAGACCGAAAGACAAAAAGCGAGAAATCCACCCCCCACTGGGGATGGCCACACCGCAATCCCTTCTCCATTCTCGGGATCTTGGGCACGCACGCACATGCACCCGGCGTGAGTTTTAAGCCACCGGGTCCAGGACGTGAACCGCGGTCGACTACGTGGGAGTCCAGCAACACAGCCATTACGCTAACTTCTGGTCCCCGTTATTTTGTTTTTTAATAGAATGAAATCAAATGAATTAAATGAAACTTTTCACTTAGAGCATAAATAAAAACATAGTTTTGCTGTTCGTCCTAGGAGATAATTATGGAGGAAGGGAAAATGAATCTTGTGTTTAGTGATCTAATCAGGAAAAAGAAAACAGTTACTAGAAGCAAAGATGTTTAGGGCTGGCCCCATAGCCTAGTGGTTGAAGGAGCCAGTTATCAAATAGTCTAACTGCAGATCAGATCAAATCTTGGCCTCAGCAGCTTGAAAAACATAATGGTTAGGAAGGGATTGCAAGGGTGCTTCTCTCTCTCTCTCTCTGTCTCTCTCTCTCTCTTTATCTTTCTATCTCTTTTGCAAGCGCATATGCATTCTGGCTGTTAGAAGGAAAGGAAAGGGAAAAGGAAAAGAGGAAATAAGCGTTTTATTACCGTACTCTTCAGCATCTCCTAACAGTGGCCACTCCTCAAGACCAGGGTATCTGTGGAGGTTTGGTTTGTTTTTGTTTTTAGAAAGAGACAGAGAGAGGGAAAGTGAGAAATCACATCCCCCTCCTCCGGGGGGGGGGACGCCCGCCCGGTGGGGCGGGGGGGGGGGGGGATGACCACTCTGAATCCCTTCTCCATAATCCCTTCTCCTCCATTCTCCTCTTGGGATTTTGGGAATGCACCATATATACCTGGTGTGATTTTTCAAGCCACCAGGTGTGGGACTCAAACCATGGTCAGTTGGGACTACAGCACCTTAACCACCATGGCAGCATGGCCCCGATTTCTGGAGTTTTTTTTTTTTTTTAATTATATGTACAGGCATACGCCATTTCATTTTACCAAACTCATCTAAGAAAAGCCATGATAGCTTTCTTCCAACTTCTGGAAGAAGTCTAGACAGACCATCACTAGATCAGACACTATTCAGAAACCAGAGAGTAGTTTTAGAGCTTCCAGTTTCCAGCAGTGACTTTTGGGTCCTTAGCTAATAGTCATATTGTAGAATTAATCATGAGTCATAACTTACGCAGTGAATATTTCCAATTTAGTCTCGCAGTGTTTGTTTCATATATAATAAATATCTCCCTAATTCAGAACAAAGTGGAAATATTCTTTTTTTTGTTTTGTTTTTGGAGAGGTTTTCGCTATAGGGCGCGTGCGCTCGCCAGACAGACAGAGAGAGACAGAAAGCGAGAAATCACCCCCCAGGGGGATGGCCACGCCGCAGTCCCTTCTCCTCTCGGGATCTTGGGCACGCGCGCACACACACGCCCGGCATGAGTTTTAAGCCACAGGGTCCAGGACACGAACCGCGGTCAACTACGTGGGAGTCCAGCAACATAGCCATTATGGTAACTGCTGGCCCAGTGGAAATATTCTAATGAGTGGAATTTTCCAATTGCAAAGGCTTTTTTAAGAAGAAAAGATAGTCTTTCAATTATATCACAAAAAATTCAAACAAAGTAATTTTATTTTATCCAGATTATCACGTATTCTAAAATAAAGGCCCCAAATGAGTAGGTTTTATTGTATTTTGTCTAATGCAGTGTGTATATGTGTATGTATATATATATATATATATATATATCGGTAAAAACAAAACTGTAACATTGTAAGAGAGGCCTTTTCTTTTCCCACTTTCTTCTTGAGAAATACACAGACCAAAGAATGTTCAACAAAGAACAGAGAACTAACTTTTTCCAATTTGTCACTTCATGGATAAAAAGTAGAGACAGAATGGTGAAGCACCTGTTGCTTTAAAGGCAATAAACTAGTGAAATGTTTTAACAGAAGTCATCAGCTTTCAAAGATCTCTTTTATCCAGTTCACATCACTCATTGCTCTTAATTCCTTTGTCACATTTTTTACTGCATTACAAGTAATCCTTGAAATCCACGGAGCATTTAATATATAACTAAAACCATGTGGATGGTTCTCATATGTTCAGTATAGCCCAAATCCCAGCCTTTCTTCTGCTCCTCCTTTTCTATATATTTAGTATTAGATGCAGGTTTGAGAGGCTAATTGTTGTGATATAGGAGGAATTCATCCCTCACTCCCACCACTTTCCACCTACAGAGACTCTAAATTCAGTCTTGGGTAGGTTTAGGATAAGGGAGCCACCAGCAGGCCTGGCCCTCCAACTCTTTGATCTGCGCCATTGCATTCTATACCCTTCCTTTCTTCCTGAAGGGCTAGTTCCTCAGGCAGCTGCTTCCCTGCCAGCCTGTTGTTATTTATATGTAACTATATATATTAGCAAACAGTCCATTTCTACAAGTATCTTAAGAAATCTCAGCAAAAGCTGAGATTAATGTTTATTCCATTCCTACTGGAATAATAAACATTAAAACATTTTAATTTAATAAACATTAACGTTTGTTTAATTACAATAAGCAAATTTCTAGGGCAGTAGGGGGCTTAAAAAATTCCCTCTAACCTTTTGGGTTGACTAACTTCAATGCTTTTACCGCCCCCCCCCCCCTTGCAGTCTTTTTTTTTCCCAACATACTATATTTTCCCCCCCCCCCCCCCCCTTGCAGTACTTTTATTTCCCCACATACTATCTCAGGGCAGTATAATCTTTTAAGAATAATCTTTTAGAGAAATTACATCCAGTCTTCTACTATACCTTTTTTTGGTATCAGCTACTTAAAGAGCAGTTTTTAAAGGTTGAATCCCACAATCATGGTTCTGATCTTCTTTAGATTCTTTGAAAAGAACTAAAATTGATCAGTTTCCCTGACATTTTCTTGTAGGTTTATTCATACCTAGAACACATACACAAAAGACAATGCAGGAAGAAATACTAATAGAATAGCAAAATCAAGTCTTTGTTTCAATAAAGGTTTCTTTCACTGTATTTTTAAAATAGACGTTTGATTTGCTCTTTCTCTTCCTGAAACCTAATATATATTGAATTTTTGGTATCTCTCATACAGGTGGATATTTGTTTCCATACTTGCTTTTCTTCTATCTTCTGTGTGTGTGTGTTTTTTTTTAATGGTTCATATATTTTCATATAGTGCATGTCTTTTCTGCGGTATTAATTTTAATTATTTTTCTTTCTTTTTTTTTTTTTTTTTTGGAGAGGTTTTTGCTATAGGGTACGTGCGCTCGCCAGACAGACAGAGACAGAAAGCGAGAAATCACCCCCCAGGGGGGATGGCCACGCCACAATCCCTTCTCCTCCATTCGCCTCTCAGGATCTTGGGCACGCACGCACATGCGCCCGGCGTGAGTTTAAGCCACTGGGTCCGGGGCTCGAACCGCGGTCGGCTACATGGGACTCCAGCGACATAGCCATTATGCTAACTGCTGGTCCCTAAATTGTTTTTCTTAAAGTTTTTTTAAAGTTTTATAATTATATTTTTCTCCTTTGTTTCTTTTTAATTTGTCCAGCTCCCTTCTCAAATATTTTTTTAAAGATTTATTTATTTATTTATTCTTTCATTCATTTTAATTTGATCAGAGAGAGAGACAGAGAGGAAAGTGAGAAAGCAAGCCACCAGGTCCAGGACTCGAACCGTGGTCGGCCACGTGGGAGTGTCCAGCGCCTTAACCACCATGCCACCTGCTTGTCCCGCTTCTCAAATATTTCTATTATCTTTACTCTCTGATGTTACAAAGGCCATTGTCTATTTAATTTTCTATATTTTTTTTGTTTTCTTTCAGAATGTGATTTTCATTGTTCATTTGTTCCCTAATTGTTCTTGCCTTCATCTTTTCCCCCTTAGAATTTTACATGACCACCCCACTATGTATACATTAAGAGGTTTTTTTTTTATTTTATTTTATTTTATTTTATTTTAGAGGTTTTTGCTATAGGACATGTTTGCTCACCAGAAAGACAGACAGAAAATGAGAAATCTCCCCCCAGGGGGGATGGCCACACTGCAGTCCTTTCTCCTCCGTTCTCCTCTTGGGATCTTAGGCACCCACATGCACCTGGCATAAATTTAAGCCACCAGGTCTGAGACTTGAACCGCAGTCAACTACATGGGAGTCCAGCGACATAGCCATTATGCCAACTCCTGGTCCCTACATTAAGTTTTAAACACTCTAGTCTACTATGTTATTTGCCAAAAACAATGTGAGTATTTATTTTTGACTCTTTACCATCTTGATCTTTGTATCTTTTCATTAGGATATTAGCTAAAGAACAGGGTGTTAATAGTTTATATCTACTGTTCAGAATTTTAATAGTTTACATCAACTCTTCAGCTGCCTGGGGAGTTGAGAAAGAGCTGGGGATGGACTTTTGTAGTTGGAACATGTCAGTGCCCTAGGTCCACTGTGTTAAAAAGTTACACATTTATCCTATCCTATGAAGATGGCCTTTCAGTTTCACTTTGTTCCCCTATTTTGGTGTGCTTGCCAATTTAGGAAGCAGACTCATAGTTAATAGGTTTTAGATTGGTATGCCATGAATACAGTATTTTCTTCTGTCCAAACCAAGCCATAACTTGCTGATGCTGGTTCTACTTTTGACACAGGGAGGAAAATAAAGCAAGCTTTGGGCTTATAGAGAGCACAGTGAGTGAGTGAAAGGAGCTTATAGTAGAATGTTCTGTACTTTTCTCTGACTTGCCCAGAGCCTATAAACGGGGAGATATCAGTGGCAGTACCACTTCTAGCTCTTATGGTACCTTCAAGCAAATTAGAAAAAGACTTTCCTTCTCAGTGCATCTTATCACCATTTGCTAGACAATAATGTGATAATGACAGCATAAATCGTGCTCCTTCCAGTGGTGCAGTGCATACTCTGTACATGGCAGCCCTAGCCAGTGAAGTAGTGCAGAATTTCATCTTCTACTACATTAAACTATTCTCTCTGGAAGAAGAAACTGGTTTCGTGTCAGACCATGGCCTAGTGTTTAAGGGAGCTGGATCCCAGTTGGCTGACAGTGCGATTTGAGTCCTGGACCTAGCGGCTTGAGAGAGACACCAGTTGCAGTTCCGTATTCATATATACCCAAAATTTTGAAAGGAGGGAGAAACAGAGAAGGGACTTAGTGTTGTCTCACAGTTTGGTCCACACTTTTAGTGTCCAGAAAATCCTCCAGAACAAGTTTAAAGTGAGAAGTTAGGGGCTTCCCCCATTACCCAGTAATTAAGGCAGCTGGATGCGATGCAGCTGGCTACAACTTGAGTCCTAGACATCTAGGCATCTAGGCTTGAAAAGCACACCAAACACATGTGATGCATGCCCAAAATCCCAAAAGGAGGAAGAGGTGGAAGAGGAGAGATTGTGGCATGACCATTCCCCATGGAGGGTGCTTTCTCCTCTCCCTCTGTCTCTTTCTCTGGTGAACACATGTGCCCTCTAGCAAAAAAAAAAAGAAAAGAAAAGAAAAAGAAAAAGAGAGGTTAAGAGCTAGCTTTCAGCATGGTTGTGATTACTTCTTGTTGGTTTTGGTTTTGGGTTAAGTTAGGAGAATGAGAAGGAAGTTTTAAGAAGTTTCACTTACTGCTTCCTCATCAATTTGTAGACTGTTTTTAATGACCATCTGATTTTTATTAAATTAACTCAGGAAGGTACAGTATGCTTTTTTTTTCCCTTAGAAATAAGCATAGAGGGACCAGTGGGTGGCTTGGTGGTTAAGACGCCGGACACTCCCACATGACCGACCACGGTTCGAGTCCTGGACCTGGTGGCTTGCTTTCTCACATTCTCTTTCTCTCTCTCTCTCTCTCTCTCTCTCTGGTCAAATTAAAATAAATGAATGAATAAATAAACAATTATTTAAAAAAAAAAAAAAAAGAAGAAGAAGAAAATAAGCATAGGGAAAAGTCCTTCCCAAATTTTATTTCCATGTTAAAACTTGGCTTAGACAACACATCTTATAATACCTGGAGATTCTAACTCCTCCAGTGCTGATGGGCACTCCATAGCTTTATAACAATCCTCAGTATTTACAAGGATTTTACACATGAACAGCAACATTTTTGCTAAAATTCATATCCTAAATAAATTACTTAAAATTATCATTTGCCTTATGTTACTTTTTATCTTTGTAAGGAATTTGTTTAACCCTAGGAGATAATAACCATCACATTTTTGTGGATGTCCTGAAATCCTCAAACCCGTGTCAGCACACTGAATTGTTATTCATGTAACTACTTTCTCTTTAATATAGCTCATTATGTCTAAGAATGAACTAGTGGTAAGCTCTTTAAAAAGTGTATATTAACATTATTGAAAAGATGAAAGCATTTACATCTTGTGCACTAATTTTATTTGACATGTAACAGTATTTATGAGAACTTTAAACTATGTCTACTTGTATTTTTCTGAAAGACATTCTGTTTTCACTCACAGTTCTAATCATTTTCATTTTATATAAATTCAACCCTGGTATTTTTATGTTAACATATATTTTACAGAATACTTTGGATATAGAGTAAATCAGATAATACTGAATTTATATGGCATCAATAGAGTATGAGGTGAATCTTCCAGATAAGTAAAGTTATCCTTGTAAACAAGAAAATCTATGAGAGATTTACATTAGAAACAAGTAAACAGTATTTCACATTTTCCTGCATTTTCAACAGAATAGTCCCTACATAATCCATGCATAGTTTTTCATCATATGCATATCCTTTGTTATGAGATCAGAAGAAGAGGGGATAAATGAGTAGTTGACCCCTTTTAGTTCGCTAAGGTTTGGAAAGAAGATTTTATTTGCTTGCTTATACAGAAGGAAGTAAATTGTTGTGGATAAAGCATCTTTTAAAAAATAATGGGTCTTTGGAAAAGTCATGACATATTTTTGCATAGAAAAGTAGAAAAATACATCATGACTTTCTCGACCACCTGATAGTTGTGAATAATTTATTTAGCTGTTAGAAAGTAGAAGGGCCAACGTTTATTTAAGGATTTAAGAATGTTCTTTTTCCTATATAGATTATGTGATTTTCTTAACCTCTTAAAGACTGTCTTACCACTCAAATAATAAACATAAAAATTCTCTAAGCTGATACATTATATGCTCATGTTCAGCTTCTTTTAGCTAATCAAATATGTTGTATTCTTTCTCATGTCTAGGACTTAGCACATGCTAAGAGAATTTTATTGAGAATTCTCTTACCCACCCTTTCTTCCCTATATCCAGCATTTACTTTCTGTAAATTCACCACCAAAGCACTTAATATTTTCTGATAGGCGTTAATGTTTGTCTTATTTACCGCTATTTACCTATAGATGCTCAATAACAATTTGTTAAATAAAATATCTGTTGCTAGATACTGATATTTAACTAGATATATATGTGTGTGCATACAAAGGGTCTTCAAAAAGCTCATAGAAAATGCATATTATAGAAGAAACTACATAAATGTCACGAATTTTTGCACCAGAAGAAACATACCTTAGGGTCCAGCAGATGGCATAGTGGTTAAGGTGCTGAACTGCTAGATGGCCAACTGGTTGGAGTCCTAGACCTGGCAGCTTGCTTGTCCTCTCTCTCTCTCTCATGAGTGCATGAGCCCTGCAGCAAATTAAAAAGTAATAATATGGGCCAGCAGGTTGCGTGGTGGTTGAGGGCACTTAACTCCCATATGACTGACCATGGTTCAAGTCCTGGACCTGATGGCTTGCTTTCTCACTTTTTCTCTCTCTCTCTCTCGCTGGTCAAATTAAAAATAAATAAAGTTAAACAAAACTTTTTTCAATAAAGTAATAATAAATCAAATAATTATTTTATAAGGTATTTTAATTCCATTTTCCACAAGCTTTTTGAAGTCTCCTCGTATATATTTCCCTCATGTATAAGATATTCAAAAACTATAAATACCATTCAGTTTTCTGATTGCTGGGATAATCATGGACTCATATAATTTAGTTACATCTCTCAAACAGTTGATGGCTTTGAGTTTGGGAAGATTTAAGCAACTGGAATGAATATTTTTCCCATTTTTATTCAACTGAGCAGTCACTGAACATAGCCTGTGTGTCACAGTAGGTCACAGGAGCAGTACCGAGAAGCAGGTGATGAGTTCAGGGAAGACATTGTGGTCCAGGTTAGAGCCATGCCTTAGGAAAGCAGTCAGGATGAAAGCCTGCAGTTGGATTTCACAGATACTCTCACATTCTTATGTCAGAATTTCTGTATAGGCATAGGAGTCCATGTTAACTGCTGTTACCTTTCTCTTGTCTGCCTCATCCACAATGTCTAGTCAAATGTAAGAGGATAATGTGGTAACTAAAAAATTGTAACCCTTTGAGTTGGACAGACTTGGTTTTATAGCCTCACTCTGCCTTTAACTTTTCTATTTCTTTGTCTACTGTATTATCTATTATTCAGAATTATTGTGAGGGTTAACTAAATAATCTGTGTGAAATATTAATTAGTATGGTACCTAGGCATATAGTGCTCAATGAAAGGTTGGCAATAAAATTTCAATATTCATTCTGTCAGTATTTGGTCAAAATCTAGGTCCTAAAATCTAAGATATGGCTTCTTTCCATATTTTACCAACATCCTTGTCCTTTTCTCACTTTCTACTCATGGTTCTCTCACTTATATTTTCAGAAAGCAGAGTTGTTTATCAGATATGGTATGTTTCATCTTTATGAAAACACAGCTTAATCTGATGTGTTGGCTGCCTCTCTGTCCCATCATAACTTTCACTACTCTTTTTTTCCTCATTGACTCTGATAACATTGGCCTTCTTGCAGTTCCTTGAACATATCAAGCTAAATCCCACCTCATGAACTTTGTTCTTGCTAAGAATGTTCTTCCTCCAGTCAGCCCCATGACTCACCAACTATACCTTATTTAATCTCTTCAGAAGGCCTTCCTTGACTATCCTATTTAGAATGTTACTCCTTTACACTGTCTTCTGTCCTTTCTGTCCTTCTGTAAGTTTTTGTGGCACTTCTGTTATCCTGCATTATTTTATCCACTTATTGTCATTCTCCCTTTTTGGGATGTAACTTCCCTCAAGTTTTATTCTCTTCTGTATTATTTTAAGTACCTAAAACAGTGCAAAGTAGGCACCCAGTAAATATTTGTTAAATGAATGAGTTATTCTTTAAAAATTATCCTAGAAGTAGCCAAGTTTGGGAATAATACTGAAAAAAAATCTTGAATTGAATTTTTTTTTTCTTTTAGAAAAATGTTGACTGTGAAACAGTAGGAAAATCATCTCTTCGCAAGCAGCGCTTCATGCAGTTTTCTTCACTGGAACATGAAGGAGAATATTATATGACACCACGAGACTTCCTCTTTTCAGTAATGTTTGAGCAGATGGAACGTGAGTTGTGTGTTCATTTTCTCTTTAATTTTTTTTTAAAAATCAAACTAGTGCATAAGAGCTCTGTTTCTGAATTGCCAGCAGCTTTTTGTTCCATTTTAATTACTGTCATCCTTTTTACCGTGCATTTAAACATTTTATTCCTTGTGAATGTGGTTAAACTTTTATATATATCTATCTTACAGATAGTTCTTTTTGTTTGGGTTTTTCTGAAGAAACAAAGGGAAAATTATTATTTCAGATGATGTCATAAATTCTTGGTTTTATTACCTATCCAAGTCTCTTTCACTTCACAGAGTAGATGTGGCCCCATTCTCTCTGCTCTTGGTGCAGAAGTAGTCTATGAAAGCTTCTTGGTTTCCTGTCACCTAAGCTGCACTATATTAGCTGTATGTACAACAGCTGAGGTGGGAAAGGGCAAAGAGCAGTCAGAGAAGTATGTATTGAATTTGAAAAGACTGAAAGGACTTGAGAAGGTATTATAAACATTAAAGTGTGAATTAACAAAAACAAAATGAATAATTATGGCATATTCTAGGGACAGACAGTAAATTTACTAATCCCTAAAACCAAAGGATCACTTTGGGCAATACTGAGAAAACAAACTGAAAATCAACTAAGGACCAGATTGTGCAGAAGATTTTGATGACTTTAACCAACCATCAGAGTAATATGGCATGGATAGGTAGACTTCATCTTAAATCAATGAGGGAGGCTTGTAACTAGAAAGATAATGTAGTAAAAGTGTATTTAGATTATTTTAGTATAGCTTCTTTGGAGGGAGATTTGGCAGTATCTATCAAAAAACTTAACATTGGGGCTGGGCCGGCAGGTGGCCTGATGGTTAAAGGTGCTGGATTCTCACATGACCAACTGCAGTTTAGGTCTTGGACCTGGTGGCTTGCTTTCTCACTTTCCCTTTCTTTTTCTGTCTCTGTCTGGTCAAATTAAAAAATAATAACAACAAATGGAATTAAATAAATAATTCTTTTTTTTTAAGAAGAAGACTTAACATTTATTCACATTGATGCAGTTAAGTCACTAAGTAAATAAACAGAGATGCAAAAAGATTTGTTTTAATTTGCTAGAGGATGTGTGCATTTGCCAGAGACGAGAGAGAAAGTACAAAAGCTGCCCCCATTGGGGATAGTCATACCATGTTCCTCCTCAGTGTCTCCTTTCAGGATTTTGGGCACACACACACACACACACACACACACACACACCTGATATGCTTTTCAAGCTGCCCAGTCTGGTACTTAAAGAATGCAGTTCACCATATAAGATCCAACCACCTTAACCACCATGCCATAGGCTGGCCCAAGATTTCTTTTAAAAGGTAGTTTTTTTAAAAAGTAGTTTAATGTCTAAGACGTGTAAAGACCTTGGACATTGTCATTTTTGTCTTTACAGCAAAAATACAAGGTTTAAAACAGAATATAAATAATTCCTCTTAGATTCATCAGAGAATTGAGGTCTTAGGGCACACTGATCTAAGAACTAGAAGTAAGAAGATCCAGAGAATCAGAGCTTACCCAGAGCAAAAACAACCTAGAACCCGCAAGTGGAGCCAGTATCACAGAAGGATATTTAAAAGGTAATTGACTAATACCTAGAATCTAAGGGATAAAAATGCCTGAAGACCCAGCTATCAAGAGGCCTGAAGAGTCTGAGGATCCCCACCATGTTTTCACAATGAAAATCTAAGAAAAAATCTGTTAAAAATTTTGACATATATATCCAGTGAAATTATTCTTCAAAAGTGAAAGAGAAATACTTTTTTAGACAAACAAGAACTGAAGGAATTTGTCACCAATAGTTCTGCTTTAGAAGAAATGTTTAAGAGAAGTTCTTCAAAAAGAAGAAAAATTAGATAGGTCAGAAACTCAGCTCTTCATGAAGAAAGGAAGATTAAAGAAGGAATACATAAAAAGAAATAAATTATTTGGTTTTTATTCTTAACAGATCTGACACATAGCAATTTTTTTTTTTTGGAAAGGTTTTTGCTATAGGGCACGTATGCTCGCCAGACAGACAGAGAGAGACATAGAGACAGAAAGCGAGAAATCACCCCCCCAGAGGGGATGGTCACGCCGCAATCCCTTCTCCTCCATTCTCCTCTCGGGATCTTGGGCACGCACGCACATGTGCCCGGCGTGAGTTTTAAGCCACCTGGTCCGGGACACGAACCGCGGTCGACTACGTGGGAGTCCAGCGACATAGCCATTACGCTAACTGCTGGTTCCCAACACATAGCAATTTATTCAGAATAATAACAGCAACAAGATATTAGGTGATTAGATCTTATGGGTAAATGAAATGTGTGACAGCAGTGCTTTTTTTTCCCCATTTTTTAATGAATTAACTTACATTCATTCCCTAAGCTTCGTCACAGTATACAAAATGTGATTTACCATCCAGAATATACTGCATAGAGACTTAATCATGCATGTTATCATCATTGCAGATTTTATTGATCACAAATTACTTATATAATCTAACTACTTTCAATAGCAAGTTCAACTGATAATTTCAAGAAAAGCAGTTTTAACTTTAATACATCAAAGAAATGCTAAGAGACTTTGCTTAAAACCTAAAGCCAGGAAACAGGTTAGGATTCTCTTCAAATAGTAGGTGCATGAACCTACCGACAGTTCAAGACAGGACAAAAATCCTTAAAACTGGAAAACAGGGAACCAGCAGTTAGCGTAATGGCTATGTCACTGGACTCCCACGTAGTCGACCGCGGTTCGCGTCCCGGACCCGGTGGCTTAAAACTCACGCCGGGTGCATGTGCGTGCGTGCCCAAGATCCCGAGAGGAGAATGGAGGAGAAGGGATTGCGGCGTGACCATCCCCCCTGGGGTAATGTGTCTTGGAGAAGATCTTCTTGGGTTGATTCTATTTGGAGTCCTTTGTATTTCTTGGGACTGGATTTTTGAGTACCTCTCTAGGTTTGGAAAGTTTTCTTGCAGGATTTCATAGAATAGACTGAATGCCCTTATTAGTCTCCTCACCTTCTGGAATACAAATTATATGGATGTTTGGATGTTTGATGGTATCTAGTATTTCTTGTATATTATTCTCATTTTGGGGGGCAATTTTCTCAGTCTTTGTGGTGGATTTTTCTAGGCCAGCAATTTTTTCTTCTATGTCTGAGATTCTATTTTCTGTATGATCTAGTCTGATTTTAATACTTTAAAAGGGAGATTTTGACTTCCTGTATTATAGCCTTCATCTAACAGGTCCCTTTGATTCTTTTTTAAAGTGTATAATTCCTCTTTTAGGTCTTGCAAGAATTTTCTCACCTCCTGGAACTCCTCAGCTCCTTTCTCCTGCCTCTTCTGCAGTTCATTGTCTCCCTTCTCTTCCATCTCTGTTAGCTTAGTCATTATGAATATTCTAAATTCTTTATCAGACATTGCCATGATTTCCATTGTACTGTCTGTGGATGAAGAGGAGTTAATTCTTTTCCCTTGGAGGAGAGGTATGTTCTTGCTTTCCCATATTTCTTGTGGCCCTGCAGTGATTTCTAGTCATCTGGTGGATGGTATTTCTTCCTAATTCTTGAAGTTCAGTCAGAGTGTTCAGGAGCGTGCAGAAGGAGGTGATCTGGAATCTCTTGGCTGTTCCGTTTTTATCCCTTTGTGCAGCAGATTCAGTGGATATTGAGGAATATGCTAACCCTAATAGTATTTGGATGTTTGGCAATGGTTCCCTTAGATCCATCTAGAAACACAGAGAATGGAGACTGAGGAAAAGAGTGATGAGATAAAAGAAAAGGAAACAGAGAGAGAGAAAAAAAAAGAAGAAGAAAAAAAATTTTTGTTTTAAAAAAGCAAAAAATAATAGACCACATGGTGCTCGTAGTTCTCAAGAGCCATGCAAGAGTCTTCTGAAGGACTCCCCTTGCCTCTCCTGGTTGAGCGGGGGGAAAGGGGATTATTAGCGAGATAAGGGTAGGGCTATTGATAGCAAGAGAATGCTTAATCTTAAAAAATTTTTTTAAAGGAAAAATTACAAAAAAAAATGAGAAGACAGAGGCAGAGAGAGACAGAGAAAGAGAGAAGGCTAAAGGGGCTCACTCAAGTTTGTGGGCAGGAGGCTGAATTATCAATAGAAAATCTTCACTTCTCTTTTTTCCCTGAAATCACTAGTTCTCAGGAGCCATGGAAGAGTATTCTGAAGGCCTACACCTTGCCTCCCTGACAGCAGTGTTTTATAAGGGATAGGAGGGAGTGAGAATACTTTGTTATAAGGTACTTGAATTACCTACGAAGTAGAACAGTGTTATTTGAAGGTGGTCTTAGATTAGTTGTAAACATATTGAAAACTTTAGAGCAGCTACTAAGAACTGTTAAGAAAATAGGCAGTCATGCTAAGAAATGAGAGAAAATCAAATTATATAAAATGCTCAGCTAAAACGAGAAAGAGCAGAAAAAGAATGGAAGGTAAAAAAAGAAAAAAAAAAACCAGAAAGATAAAAAAATAGAAAATAGTTACAGATGTGATAGATATTAATTCAGTTATATCAATAAATACCTTAGGGGCCAGGCAGTGGTGCAGTGTTAATACTGCTCGACCCACTTGGGAAAGGTCTTGAGTTTATCTCCCTGAGTATACCAGATACACACTCACTTGTAATCCATGCCAGTTGAGTCAGTGGGTGGACTGCAGCATGAAGACCCTATTGGGGATGCTGTCTCTTCATCTCTTTCCCTTTTTTTCTTTCTTGTGGAAGAAATAAGTAAACTTTTTTTAAAAATCACTTTAGATATTATCTTACACCAAATAAGAGAAATGTGTATTTTATGTATCTCGTCTGTCAGAAACTCACTTTAAATGTAAAGACATAGATAGATTAAAAGTAAAAGGATGGAGAAAAAATACACTATGTTAATACTAATCTAAAGAAAGCTGGAGTAGCTACTGCTGGGATTTTGGACATGCCCACACACATGCCTGATGTGTTTTCTTACTACTGGGATAGGAATTTGAACCCCATGGTTGACCGTGTAGGATCCAGCTCCCTTAACAGTCAGGACATGGGGATGGCTCAGAAATTACATTTTAAAATATTTTGAATTAAATTAAAATAAAAAACAAAACATATCAAACTCTGTGTGATGAAGTAAAAAGACCTTAAAGGGAAATTGATAACATATGACATATATGTTAGTAAAGAAGAATCAAAAATCTAAGTTTCTACCTTAGCAAAAAAAAAAAAAGAACACATTAAATCCAAAATAAGCAGGAGAAGAGAAATAATAAAAATTAGAGCTGAGGGACCAGCAGATGGCATAATGGTTACGTTGCTGACCTCCCATGTAGTTGACCATGGTTCTAGTTCTGACCTGGAGGCTTAAAATTCATGCCGGTGCACATGCATGCATGCACAAGATCTCGAGAGGAGAATGGAGGAGAAGGGATTGTGACATGGCCATTACCCCCAGGAATAATTTATCGCTTTCTGTCTCTTGGACAAGCACACATGCCCTATAGAAAAAATCACTCTTGGAGCTTAGCTTTTACGTTCAAGGATTAGAGTGGTGTTCAGTTAGCAGAACAGCAGGTATTTGTATGAGCTGCATCAGAGACTGCTGAAAATGAAAAAACAACCATCCCCATACATAACTGATTTGGGCTGTGCACCAACAGGAAAGAACACATTAAATCCAAAATAAGCAGGAGAAGAGAAATAATAAAAATTAGAGCTGAGGGACCAGCAGATGGCATAATGGTTACGTTGCTGACCTCCCATGTAGTTGACCATGGTTCTAGTTCTGACCTGGAGGCTTAAAATTCATGCCGGTGCACATGCATGCATGCACAAGATCTCGAGAGGAGAATGGAGGAGAAGGGATTGTGACATGGCCATTACCCCCAGGAATAATTTATCGCTTTCTGTCTCTTGGACAAGCACACATGCCCTATAGAAAAAATCACTCTTGGAGCTTAGCTTTTACGTTCAAGGATTAGAGTGGTGTTCAGTTAGCAGAACAGCAGGTATTTGTATGAGCTGCATCAGAGACTGCTGAAAATGAAAAAACAACCATCCCCATACATAACTGATTTGGGCTGTGCACCAACAGGAACCTGCTTTAAATTTCCATGCCAGTTTACAGTCTGCATACTGTGCCAGGCAAGATGTAAAGGGACCGGCAAGTGGCATGGTGATTAAAGGCGCTGGACTCGCACATGGCTGACCGCGGTTCAAGTCTCGGACGTGGTGGCTTGCTTTCTCACTTCCTCTCTCTCTCTCTCTCTGTCTCTCTGATCAAACTGGAAAATAGTAATATAATAATAAATAAAGTTAAATATAAAAAAAAGAAAAAATCACTCTTAAAAAAATTAGAACAGAAATTAGTGAAATTTAAGAAATTGCTTAGTAGAGAAAAATCAATAAAACCAAAAGCAGATTATTTGGAAAGATCAATAAAATTAATAAACCTGTAGCCAAGTTGGATGGAAAGGGGGAAATTATGATTTGCATTCTGTAAGAAACCTATGAAAAAATAAATTACTCTAATAAGATGACTGTTTTCTTGTTAAGTCACCTTTAAAAGTTCTTCTAATTCCTTTCTTTTATTTGGAGAGTTTTTCTTTTTTTCTTTTTGCTATAGGGCATGTGCGCTCACCAGATAGACAGACAGAAAGCGAGAAATCACCCCCCAGGGGCGATGGCCACGCCGCAATCCCCTCTCCTCCATTCTCCTCTTGGGATCTTGGGCATGCACGCACACGCACCCGGCATGAGTTTAAGCCACCAGGTCCGGGACTCAAACCACGGTCAATTATGTGGGAGTCCAATGACATTGCCATTACGCTAACTGCTGGTCCCTCCTTTCTTTTATTTGGAGAAAATACCTTAAGATATTTTACAAAGGAGCCGGTAGATGGCATGGTGATTAAGGGTGCTGAACTTCCACATGACCAACCGCAGTTTGAGTCCTGGACCTGACCAGTTGCTTTCTCACTTTCTCTCTCTCTCTAACTCATCCCTCTCTGGTCAAATTTAACATAAATAAATAGGGACCAACAGGTGGCATAATGGTTATGTCACTGGATTCCCACTTAGTCAACCACAGTTTGAATCCCAGACCCAGAGGCTTAAATTCACGCTGGCCATGTGTATATGCATGCCTAAGATCCCAAGAGAAGAATGGAGGAGAAGGGATTGCAGCATGATTTCTCTCTTTCTGTCCTCCCTGTCTCTCTCTGTCTTTCTGGCAAACGCATGCACCCTATAACAAAAACCTCTCCAAAAAATAAAGAAAAAAAGATAAATAAATAAATAAATAAATAAATAAATGGATAGAGTTAAATAAAATAATTCTTTTAAAAAAGATAGTTTAGAAAAATTCCAATACTAAACCCATTGGGACGAGTGTATATATTATGTGTTTATGTTGTTTTACGTGCTGATTTGAAAACACATATGGAAAAACGGGCCTGAACTACCTAAAAGACACTCTGAAAGAAGGAAAAAAAAAAAAAAACAGAAAAGTTACCCTACCAGGTAATAAGCCTTATTACAATATAAAGCTGTAGTCATTATGATAAAGTGGCATTGGCACAGAGATAGACACACTGACAAGTGGAACGGAATAGAGAGCCCAGAGACACAAAATCATAAGTGGAACTTTGATATATAATAGTTAGCATTATAAACCACTGAGGAAGAGAGAGAATATTATAAATTGTTCCAGGACAATTAGATATTCATGTGGAAAAGCATCATTATTTGTGGTTCAGATTGTCTTAGGTTTACCTATTGGGAGCGCCTTCAGGTTGATTCCTTTGTCTTTTTGCTATGTGTCCATGATTTCTTAAGCACTTCTTTTTTGGTACAACAAAATGTTCCCAGCCCATGTGGAACTTGTACTTTCTCAGCCTCGGCCTTGGAAAAAGCTTATACTTTTATCTATGCTTTTCCTGCTCAAGCTTGGAAAAAGCCTTTCACCCCAGAGCTTTATTTCTGTTTAGTGAAGAATGGTTAGAAACCAACATCTGGATATTGGTATGCTCATTGTTACTGACTGTCATTTTTTCCGTGCCCTTTCAGCTGACAGAGCTAGGAAGTATGTGTGTTTCTATGTCTATCTGTATACTTAAAAATCATTTCATATTGATACCTCTAATTCAAATGTAGTCACAGGATACAGTCTAATTTCCTTTTACATATTTATAACTCCCTTCTCCCCAAAGTGAAAAAAAACCTGGCTATAATTTAATTATATTGTGGTCAGAAAACATACTTTGTAAGTTTCAACCACTTGAAATTTAATGAGATATGTTTTATGGCTCAGCAGTCTGTTTTTATGTTCTACATACACTTAAAATAAATAGGCATTCTACAGTTGAAAAGAAATCAGTTTCCTTGGGTTTGAAAACATTGTCTTTCTTTCTTTTTAATGCCAGAGGACATATGTACCTGGGGGTGGAGAGGGCTATGGGGTCCTGCTTCTTCCTTTCTCCACCCCAGTGTGTTGGGAAAAAAAATCCTTCGAGGAATTGAAAAGATAAGTCAAAAACTGGAAAATTTTATTCACAGCATATATAATCTACAAGACCTAATATATTTAGACTACATACAGAATTACTGATCGATAAGAAGACAAACTAATAAAACATGGACAGAAGAGAGCCAGGCAGTGGCACAATGGTAATGTAAATGGACCTACATGGGAAAGGTCCCAGGTTCGCATCCCAGAATCTCACTGAACATACCAGACATGCATGCATGCCAGTGATCCAGGCCATCTGACACTGGGGATGAATTGCAGCATATGACCTTGTTGGTGTCTGTCTCTCCATCTCATGGAAGAAATAAATAAACGTAAAAAAAATAATAATAATAATAAAGGAAAAAGAAAAAGAGGGCAAGCAGGTGGCATAGTGGTTAAGGGTACTGGACTCCCACATGGCTGACCATGGTTTAAGTCCAGACCTGGCAGCTTACTTCTCTCTCTTCCTCTCCCCCTGTCTCTCCCCCCCCCTCCCTCTCTGGTTAAATAAATAAATAAATGAAGTTAAATAAAATAATTTTTAAATGGACAGAAGAAATAAATAGATATTCACAGAAGAAAAACCATAAGAACAGTGACCATAAACATGTTTACCCTTGTTAGGGAATAAAATAAAATGTAATTTTATGACTATTAGATTGTCAACAGTTAAGCCTATTAATAACAAAAGCTTGAAGAGGATGCAGACCAGCAGGAGCTTTTACATACTGTTCACTAGGAACTAAAACTATTTAGAAAACAATTTGTAACTACTTTAGAAAGTTAAACATTAGTATAACTTTTAACCTACAAATCCACTTCCTGGGTGCATGTACTCTATATAGAACAGAGGAATGTTTGCCTGCCTGTAGTAGAATGTGTGTTTAAGAATGCAGGGAGGCTTCCTTAGAAAAGGGGCTGGAAACAACCCAAATGTCTATTGGTAAAAAACTGAATGATTGTGGGCCCAGCAGTTGGCGTAATGGCTGTGTCGCTGAACTCCCATGGAGTTGACTGCTGTTTGAGTCCCAGGCCTGGTAGCTTAAACTCACGCCGGGCGCATGCATGCCCAAGATCCCAAGAGGAAAATGGAGAAGGAATTGCAGCGTGGCCATCCCCACTGGGGGGTAATTTCTCGCTTTCTGTCTCTCTGTCTTTCTGGCACGCTCACATGCTGTATAGCAAAAACCTCTCCAAAAGAAGAAAAAAATGAATGATTGTTTTATGTATATATACATACATATACAAACATGCACATACACAATGGAATTGTACTTAATAAAATTGACTGAGCAAACTAAGAAGATTGACTTCTAGCATGGCAGTGTGAGGAGCTCCATGGACCTACTTTCCACTGAAACTGGTATAAATAAATAAATGAATAAATAAATATCATTTAAAGTCTCTGGAAATAGTCCTGAGTCATACAGTAAATTAAGAAACATCTGTTCTAGAAAATTACTAAAATTTAAAAAATAAGAGTGAAAGTCTAGAGTATTTTAATTAAAACAAATGCTTCCCCACTGTGGTGAGACAGAATTCATTTCAGGGTGGTGCAGCCAAAAACTCAGGTTTCCTCTCCCCTCAGACTTCCAGTGACTCCCAGTCAGAGGGCTTTTTTCCTTGCAAGAGGTAGACATTGGCATTTCATATCCTGCCTCAGGCTCTTTTTTTTTTTTTTTTTTTTTTGAGAGGTTTTTGTTATAGGGTGCGTGCACTCACCAGACAGAGAGAGACATAGAGACAGAAAGCGAGAAATCACCCCCCAGGGGTGATGGTCACGCCGCAATCCCTTCTCCTCCATTCTCCTCTCGGGATCTTGGGCACGCACGCACATGCGCCCAGTGTGAGTTCTAAGCCACCAGGTCCAGGACACGAACCGGGGTCGACTACATGGGAATCCAGCGACAAAGCCAATACGCTAACTGCTGGTTCCCCTGCTCAGGCTCTTTGTCTCTGGGGCTAAGTTCTAGGGAGTGCAGCTGAGAGGTGGGAGCTCCCTCTCCCCCCAGCCCTCATTTGTGGGTTGGAGGCTCTAGCCTGGGCTCCATGCCACTGAGAACACAGAAAGCCCTGATTGCTCTTGTCCAGGCTTGTACGGCTGTGGTTCCACACTGAGACATAAGTCAGGGAGACCTGAGTATGCTGCCATCCCCTTCCTAGAGTGCACCATTGTCCCCGCTCCCCACTCTACAGCTGGCTCTGAGGTTTTGCTCCGGGAGAGAAGCAGGTAGAACAAATAGCTAGTAGCATTTTCCCAAAAAAATGCATTCATTTCCAACAGAAAATGAAGAAATTAAACTTAATGGCAACTGTCAAAAACAAGTGGAGGTTGTGGTAAGAGGCTATTGGGAGGACGTTGATAGATTAAGTGAAGATAACAGCATACTAAACTGTATGCCAACTGTTCGCAGGAGAGAACTGAAAGAGATAGCTATAAGGAGCTCTCCTCGTGACAGATATTAAATACTGACCATGGGAGTTATTTCTGTCAAACGATCCCAAATTTAACTGGGTTACTCTGGAGCAATTTGTATGCCAGGACATTCTCAGACCAATGGGACAATCAGCTGGCTGTTGGTGGTGCTTAATGTCTTGGTATAATCAGGGA
>NW_006160154.1:1236967-1264052 GCF_000334495.1 Tupaia belangeri chinensis | reverse complement strand
AGAGACCTAGAGAGCTGCCCAAACTACCGTCATTTCAAGGGTAGCTTTGGGTGTGCCCATAGCTGAGGAGCATTTTATCCTCTGCCACTCTGAGGAACAACATCAGAGGCTTAACTTGGGCAGGGAGTAGGATGACGGATAATCTTCACTGAAATAATTTAGTAAGGCACTAAACAAGCAAATAACAAGCCCTGGAGAAAGGTGGGTATTAATACTCAGAAAAATTATAAGACATACAAAGAAACAGGAAAGTATGACCCCACTAGCCAAAAGTAAACAACAAAAACTGCTTGTGATTGTAACCAGATATCAAAGTTAGCAGAAAAAGACTTCAGAATAGCTATTATAAATCCTTCAAAGAACTAAAGTAAACCATGATTAAAGATTACAATGTTTCCACTTTTATTATTCATCGGAATGCAGTTAAACTCTGTCAGAAGGCATTTAGCTAAATCAAAAATTCAATAATTTTGCAGGCCAAATAATACATCCTTTATGCATATGATGTACTTCATCTTCATTTTTCATCATGGATAATACAAATAATAATCTTGGTCACATTCTTTCAGATCATAATGAAAGCAAAACAAGGGAAAAATTGGGCCAGTCCACTGACCCATGATCTCCATGTATAAACAGTAAGCTATAAACCAATCTAAGATTTATTAGATCCTAAACTTATTTTTACCTGTAGTTATATTTTTGGACTTTTTTTTTTTTTGCAAATAATGCACTTCATTAACAATAATTGATGAGGCTCGTGTAAATCATCTCCCCAAGCATCATTCCAATAGATCTGATTCCTGTTCTCCCTGAATTCATGGGGAGGCTGGGGAAGATCAGTGTCATCCTCAGTCTCCCATTGCATTCTCTAAAACCTACAAAAGGATATTGCTTTCTGACTTAACCAATTTAGACAGAAATGCCATTTTCCCTTTAAGTTCTTTTATACTAAATTCCTTTAGACTTATAGTTCATAGGCAATGAGTGAAGAATCCAAAGAATTCCTTGACTGTGGGCTTAATTTGTTCTTTCATTGCCTAAGAACTTGTCTACACCCTTCCTAACCTTTTTTTAAGAGAGAGTTTTTGCTATAGTGCACGTGAGTTGGATAGACACAGAGACAGAAAATGAGAAGTCACCCTCTATAGAGGATGGCTACGCCACAGTTCCTTTTTCATTTCCCCTCTCAGGATTTTGGGCACGTACGCACACGTGCTCCACTTGAGTTTTAAGCCACTGTGTCTGGGACTCAAATTGCAGTTGACTACGTGGGAGTCCAGCAACATAACCATTATGCCATCTGCTGGTCCCTTTCCTAACCTTTCTAAGTACTTCTGACCCTACCGAGACCGATTCCTCCACCGTCTTGTTTCACCATTATTTTTCTCTCTACTGTTTCATTCTTTGAAACTTGTAAGTCTTTGGGCCAGAGAGTTGTATAGTGGTTGGGGAGCTAGATTCCCACATAGCTGACCGTGGTTCGAGTTCTGGACCTGCCGGCTTGCTTTCTCATTCTTTCTGTTTCTCTCACTCTGGTGAGTGTGCATACCCTATAGCAAATTAAATAATAATGATGATAATAAATTCTTTATAAAAGGAAACTTAGAAGTCTTATCTTTGCTATCTTGAAATCTTTAGATATTAAGTATATATATTTGAGTCTTCAGTATTTAAGTGCTGTTTAATGCTAAGATAGTTTATGAGATCTCAAAGGTGAGTTTGGTAGAAAAGATCAGAAATTCTACTTTTTAACCACTGAGCCCTCAAATATACAGTGCTTGTAGGTTGGACAGATGAAAACTCAGAGGAAAATGAGAAGACTAAAAGGAAACACAACTAAAAGTTGTGAAATTCAAGTAAAAAAGGTGTTTCAAGGAGAAAATAATCATCTATGAAAACACCATTGAGAACTTAAGTGAGATGAGGACTAAGAATGTCCACTGGATTGAAAGCCTGATTGGAGTAGGTTTAAGAAAAGGTGTGGGACCAGCAGGTAGTGTGGTGATTAAGGTGCTGGATCCCATATGGCCGACTCCACAGTTTGAGTCCCAGACGACCTGGGACCTTAAAAAACACACTGGGCATATGTGTGTGTATGCCTATGATCCCAAGAAGTGAATGGAGGAGAAGGCATTGTGGTATGGCCATGCCCCCCATGGGTGATTTCTCACTTTCTCTTTCTCTCTCCCTAGTGAGCACATGTATCCTATAACAGAAAACTAAAATAAATAAACAGTTCAAGAATCATTTTTTTCCTTTCTTATTTTTTTTAAAGAATTATTTATTTAATTTGTTATTATTTTAACTTGCTATACTCATCAGACAGAGACAGAAAAGAGGGGGAAAGTGAGAAAGCAAGCCACCAGTCCAAGACTCAAACCGTGGTTGGACACCTGAATTCATGGGGAGGCTGGGGAAGATCAGTGTCATCCTCAGTCTCCCATTGCATTCTCTAAAACCTACAAAAGGATATTGCTTTCTGACTTAACCAATTTAGACAGAAATGCCATTTTCCCTTTAAGTTCTTTTATACTAAATTCCTTTAGACTTATAGTTCATAGGCAATGAGTGAAGAATCCAAAGAATTCCTTGACTGTGGGCTTAATTTGTTCTTTCATTGCCTAAGAACTTGTCTACACCCTTCCTAACCTTTTTTTAAGAGAGAGTTTTTGCTATAGTGCACGTGAGTTGGATAGACACAGAGACAGAAAATGAGAAGTCACCCTCTATAGAGGATGGCTACGCCACAGTTCCTTTTTCATTTCCCCTCTCAGGATTTTGGGCACGTACGCACACGTGCTCCACTTGAGTTTTAAGCCACTGTGTCTGGGACTCAAATTGCAGTTGACTACGTGGGAGTCCAGCAACATAACCATTATGCCATCTGCTGGTCCCTTTCCTAACCTTTCTAAGTACTTCTGACCCTACCGAGACCGATTCCTCCACCGTCTTGTTTCACCATTATTTTTCTCTCTACTGTTTCATTCTTTGAAACTTGTAAGTCTTTGGGCCAGAGAGTTGTATAGTGGTTGGGGAGCTAGATTCCCACATAGCTGACCGTGGTTCGAGTTCTGGACCTGCCGGCTTGCTTTCTCATTCTTTCTGTTTCTCTCACTCTGGTGAGTGTGCATACCCTATAGCAAATTAAATAATAATGATGATAATAAATTCTTTATAAAAGGAAACTTAGAAGTCTTATCTTTGCTATCTTGAAATCTTTAGATATTAAGTATATATATTTGAGTCTTCAGTATTTAAGTGCTGTTTAATGCTAAGATAGTTTATGAGATCTCAAAGGTGAGTTTGGTAGAAAAGATCAGAAATTCTACTTTTTAACCACTGAGCCCTCAAATATACAGTGCTTGTAGGTTGGACAGATGAAAACTCAGAGGAAAATGAGAAGACTAAAAGGAAACACAACTAAAAGTTGTGAAATTCAAGTAAAAAAGGTGTTTCAAGGAGAAAATAATCATCTATGAAAACACCATTGAGAACTTAAGTGAGATGAGGACTAAGAATGTCCACTGGATTGAAAGCCTGATTGGAGTAGGTTTAAGAAAAGGTGTGGGACCAGCAGGTAGTGTGGTGATTAAGGTGCTGGATCCCATATGGCCGACTCCACAGTTTGAGTCCCAGACGACCTGGGACCTTAAAAAACACACTGGGCATATGTGTGTGTATGCCTATGATCCCAAGAAGTGAATGGAGGAGAAGGCATTGTGGTATGGCCATGCCCCCCATGGGTGATTTCTCACTTTCTCTTTCTCTCTCCCTAGTGAGCACATGTATCCTATAACAGAAAACTAAAATAAATAAACAGTTCAAGAATCATTTTTTTCCTTTCTTATTTTTTTTAAAGAATTATTTATTTAATTTGTTATTATTTTAACTTGCTATACTCATCAGACAGAGACAGAAAAGAGGGGGAAAGTGAGAAAGCAAGCCACCAGTCCAAGACTCAAACCGTGGTTGGACATGTGGGAGTCCAGCACCCCAACTACCACACCACCTGCCAGCCCCAAGAATCATTTGATTTTTAAAGAGAGAAAAAATGGAAAAAGAGGAAGTGGAATAAACAAAAAATAAGACACTGAAGTGGTTTGACATAAAGAAGAGAGAGATGAAGCAGTAGATGGTAGTCCATATGTGTCAAGAAAGAATTTTTTTTTAAAAGACAGGCAAACTGTAGCATATGTGTTGGCAGATGAGGGGAGAAGTTGACAGCACAGAAAGGAGAAGGGAAGGATTTCTAAGACAAAGTCCTTGAGAAGGTGAGAGCGGGAAAGAAAGTCCTTGAGAAGTTGAGAGGGGAATGAGTGTAAGAACACAGTGGGGCTCGGATTAGTAGGAGCACAGAGCATTCCTCCATAAACCTGACTTTGCTTATTTAATGTATCATGAGCAATTTCTCTTGTCAATAAATATTTTTCTGAAGTATTACTTTTATGACTATTCAGTACTATTAATATTGCCATAATTTGTTTTCCTAATTATCTGTAATTTTTCATTATTATGCAGCATTATGAAAAAATAAAACTTTTCAATAAATATTTGATTAATTATAGGAAAATTTTCTAAAAGTGTTTTCATAAAATATAAATCTTTTGAGACTTTTGAAATATATTACAAAATTGTCTGCCAGAACAAAGGATGTACTTCTTTTTATTTCTTCCTTAATTGAAAATTTTCTCAATTTTTACTAATAAATTATTTTAATTCATTACATTTAGGGAGAAAACTCTTTTTCTTTTCTTACTGACATAAAATTAATTAAAATAAAATGTACTTTCATCATGGTCTTTTGGTATGAGAGGGAGGACCAAATAATGTTCAGGTTCAATTCAGGCTCTCAACCCATTTTTCATATATTTGAAACATCTTTTAAACTTACCTCTTATTAACTCAAAACTATGGCATGAAATACATCAAATTTCTTCTTTCTGTTTGAATTTAACCTCTTACAGCATATCTGAAAATTTTAAATTTATATTCCTTTTTGAGTAATGTAGAGACGTAAGCTCTGGCTTACATCCTTTTACCAGCTGAATTACTCAGAACAAGTAATTTCTTTAAGTCTCAGTTTTATCATAAGGTAGAAATAAGAATAGTGTCTATCTCTTAGGTTTATATTGAGGATTAGATGAGGTCATTTATATAAAGTTCTTGAATGTACTTAAGCATGTAAGTCTTGGCTTTTTCGTTGATTGTAATATTATTATTAATTCATAGAATTGCTCCTATGAAAACTTTTTTTAAATTGCCAATGGATGTGTGCACTTACGAGAGAGACAGAAAACATTCCTCAGGTGCAGTCATGCTACACTCCCTTCTCTTTTTCTCTATCCTCTTAGGATGCACATGTACTTGGCTTATTTTTCAAGCTGACAGGGCCAGGATTTAAACCACTGTTAGCCAAGTGAGATACAGCTCCCTTAACCATTAGGCAATGGGGCCAGGCAAAAACTTAATTTTAATACTGACTTATAGGGGCCAGCAGGTGGCATGGTGGTTAAGGTGCTGGACTCCCACGTGACCAACCATGGTTTGAGTCCCAGACCTGGTAGCTTGCTTTCTCACTTTCCCTTTCTCTTTCTCTCTGTCTCTCCCTGGTCAAATTTTAAAAACTAATAATAAATAAAATTAAGTAAAATAATTCTTTTAAAAAATAATGTAAATATAAATATAAATATAAATATATATATATATATATATCAGTTCAAGTCCTGGACCTAGTGACTTGAAAATCACACCTGTTGCGTGTGTGTGTACCCAAACTCCTGGGAAGAGAATGGAGGAGAGGGAATCACTGTATGGCCATCTCCCCTGGGGGTGTGATTTCTCATTTTTCCTCTCACTGTCTCTTTCTGGTGAGCATGCATACCCTATAGCAAAAACCTAAAAAAAAAAAACAAAACAAAAAAAAACCTTTTAATTAAAAAAATAATTAAAGTATACATTCGAGTCATTTTTAGTATATTTACAAGGTTAAACAACCATCTGGGTCATTGGAAAAGTCATGACATTGCATAGAAAGATATGTCATGACTTCTCCAATGACCCAGTAATTCCAGGATATCTATCATGTCAAAAAGAAACTCTGTACCCATTGTTAGTCATTTCTCATTCCCCACCCCTGGCAACCACAAATCTGTTTTCTGTCTCTACAAATTTGCCTCTTCTAAGTACCTCATGTAAGTAGAATTGTATTTCTCTTTTTGTATCCAGCTTCTTTCATTTAGCGTATTTTCTCAAGGTTCATCATGTTGTGATTCATATCATTATTTTATTTATTTAAAGCTGAATAATATACCATTAAATATATGTAGTGCATTTTGTTTATTCATCAGTTGACCATTGCTTCCATTTTTTAGCTATCATACATAATGCTTCTTTGAACAATCATGTACAGATTTTGTGTGAAAATATGTTTTTACCTTTCCTATGTGTATTCTCAGGAATAGAATTGCTAGGTCATAATACTTCCATGTTCAACTTCTTAAGGAACTGCTGAACTGTTTTCTATAGTAGATATACTATTTTACATTCCCACCAGCAGCATACGAGGGTTCCACTTTCTTCACATCCTCCCTAACACTTCTTTCCTATTTTTGTTTTTATTGTAGTTCTGTAATGGTGGGTTAAGTTAAGTGTTATCTCATTGTGGCTTTTGATTTTTATTTTCCTATTGACTAATGATGCTGAGCATCTGTGCATATACTTGTTAGCCACTTATTTGTTTTCTTTGAAGAAATGTCTTGGGACCAGCAGTTAGCATAATCGCTATGTCGCTGAACTGCCATGTAGTCGACCATGGTTCAAGTCCCAGACCCGGTGGCTTAAAACTCATGCTGGGCACATGTGCGTGCGTGCCCAAGATCCCGAGAGGAGAATGGAGGAGAAGGGATTGTGGCGTGACTATCCCCCCTGGGGGGTGATTTCTCGCTTTCTGTCTCCATGTCTCTCTCTGTCTGTCTGACGAGCGCACACGCCCTATATCAAAAAACTCTCAAAAAAAAGAAATGTCTTTTCATATTGACCATTTTTAATTGGCTTTTTATCATTGAGTTATAAGAATTCTTTGTATTCACAATACTAGATCTTCATCAGGTAAGAGGCTACCTCAAAAAGTTTGTGGAAAAATGGAATTAAACTATTGGTGCAAAAAATTTTTTGAAAACTACACATAGTTTATTCGTACTATGCATTTCCCTTAAACTTTTGGAGACCCTTCAGATGTGATTTTCAAATATTTTTTCATTTTTTTTTTTTTTTTTTTTTTCCCCCTCTGGGAGAAGTATTTGCTATAGGGCATGTGTGCTCGCCAGAAAGACAGATATAGAGACAGAAAGCGAGAAATCACCCCCCCGGGGGGGCGATGGCCACGCCTTAGTCCCTTCTCCATTCACCTCTCGGGATCTAGAGCACGCATGCACACAAGCCTGGTGTGAGTTTAAGCCACCGGGTCCGGGACTCAAACCACAGTCGACTACGTGGGAGTTCAACAATATAGCCATTACGCTAACTGCTGGTTCCTATTTTTTCCTATTCTATGGATTGTCTTTTCATTCTTTTGATAGTGCCCTTTGATGCACAAAGATTTTTATTTTGATATAGTTCAATTTACCTTTTTTTCCCTGGTGGTTGCTTATGCTTTCAGTATCGTATCTAAGAAACTGTTGGTTAATCCAAGGTTAAGAAACAATTTCCACCCTTATAGTAAAACCTACATTTTAAATAAACTTCTTAGTCTATTTAGTGCTTTTTAAATTGTCAATGACTTATGCTTAGTACTAATTTAGTAGTTGTGCTTGAAGTAGTGTTCTTTGTTGCCATGTTCATTTGGAGAGTAGTTCAAAGACAGTGCTCTGTCTGATGTGGTCCAGTGTGGTTTCAGATTATTTTGAGTCTCCTTTAATTTCAAGTTTATGCTTCAAATTTGTGTTTAAATCCCAATCCTTGACAAATAATGAATAGTATTAACAAGGATCTGGTGAAATTGAAGCTCTCTTATATTGTTGGTAGAAATATAAATGGTGCTAGGGGCTGGCAGGTGGTGTGGTGGTTAAAGATTCTGGATTCCCACATGGCTGGCCGCAGTTCGAGTCCCAGACCTGGCACCTTGCTTTCTTGCTTTCCTTTTCTTGATCTCTCTCATTAACTAAATATTTTTTTAAAAATAAAGAAATAGAAAATGGTGCTAGTAGAAATAAAAATGGTGCAGGAAAATGCCACTAAAATAATAGAAATGTGGGTTTTTTACCTTTGATTTTCTAATGTCAAAGAAGTAACTGTGAATCTAAGCAGGTAAGTAAATCAAACCACTACACCATCTAGTATAATTCTAATAGGAAACTGAACTGATTCGTAGAAGCCAGCTGGTTTTATACATTCAAAAGTTGGTAAAAAATTCATTTTCCAAAAAATTAGTTATGTAGGCTTCCAGGGTCTTACTAAGAAGCCTCCTCCTTTCTTCAATTGAGCAGAAAATTGCCATCTGGGTGGAGCAGTGCCGTGAGTATCATCTGCTCTTACAACGTCCAACACTATCCGTAAGGTCTCATTTTCCAGTCACTTGGTACATGCAAACATTTTCTACACTGGGCTTTCTCGTAAACACATACGTGTGCACACACATGCCCAGAATAGAGCCCAGTAAAGAATTTCTTTGTTTTCAAACCATTAAATGGCTAATAACTTGAAGCTTTCTTATCTTGTTTCTTGCTCATCACTAACACATCCCTAACTGGGGAGTATGCATCTGCTAGACAGGGAACAGGTTTAAAGTCGCAGGTGATTTTTTTCATTCTTAGAGAAAGATGCACCTCACCTGGGCAATATTCAGGAAGAATGCATCTCTTCTCTCCTTCTATTTTTTAGGCATTTTTTGGTTTGTTTGTTTATGATCACCTTACTCATTGCTTTAATTGGAATATTTTCTCATCTCTGAATGCTGTAAAAAGGAATCATGGGCCCGGCTGCGGTGTAGTACTTAGGACTGCTAGATCCCACATGACTGACCTCACAGTTTGAGTCCCAGATTTAGTGGCTTAAGAAACACCCTGAACATACCTATCTGTTTACTCAAAATCCTGAAAGGAGGGAAAAATGGAGAAGAGGGTGCTTTCTCACTTTCTCTCTAGCAAGTACACATACCCTCTGGCAAATTTAAAAGGGGAGAGGTATGGAATCATTAAAAAGAAGAGGTAAGTGGCTCACATGGTGCATGGCAGATAAAGTGTTGGATTCCTACATGGCCCACTCTGGTTCAAGTCCCAGACCCAGTGGCTTGAAAATCATGCTAGGCATGTGTGTGTTCCCAAAATCCTGAGAGGAGACTGGAGAAGGGATTGCAGAATGTCCGTCCCTGCTGGGGAGTGATTTCTCTCTTTACCTCTCTCTGTCTCTGTCTTCTGTAAGCACACATGCCTATGCAAAAACCTTTAAAAAGAAGAAGAAATGAGTTATAGACAGAAACTGTAGTAGAAGTTTTAGAACATAAGTATTTTCATGATCCAAACCCAAACAAAATATGTTATTACTCTTCCAGTAGCCTCTATAATAATTCTAAGTTTGAGGGGCCAGCAGGTGGTGTGATGGTTAAGGGCTCTGGACTCTCCCACATGGCCAACTATAATTTGCATCCCAGGCCTTGCAGTTTGCTTTCTCACTTTTTCTCTTATAAATAAATAAATAAATAAAGGTTAAATAAAATAATTTTAAAAAATAATTCTAAGTTTGAAATTCTTTGTAATTCCTACTTATTCCATATTAACCCTACTATATGGGCTTTTATGTTAACAAAAAGTAAAGTAAGATAAGGCATTTAATTTCTAACATGATTCAACTTGCCAATTTCATGAGAAAAAAATAGACTTCTCTTGGATCCTTCTTTCTAATACACACATACACACACACATATATATGACTTTTTTGTGCTCATTTTAATAAAAATCTGAAATAGCTGTTCATTCTTTTTTTCTTTTTAAGTTCATTTATTCTGTGTGAGAGACAGAGAGACAGATATCCACCCCCAGCAGGATCTTCACGTTGCTATCCACCCCTAGTTTCAGGAACACATGAACATACCCAGGATGTTCAGAGACAAACCCTGGGACTTGCCCATGTGGGTCCAGACGACATTACCACAGTGCCACCTCTTGGCCCCTGCATTCATTTTTAAAGACCATTTATCTATACCAGTCTTACTGCTTCAGAATGTGGCATTAGCTTAAGAGATTTTTTCAGTGCCTAAAGCATACCAACATCTCCTTCCCAGTGGAAGCCTTTCATTCAGTTCTGTGATATATGCGATAGTGCATTTATACAAAATCCTAGGCTCCTGCAAAATCATCTCTAACTCCTTGCTCTTGTAATAGTTGAGTTTCAGTGTGGGCTTGCGTATACTTGTGTAATCCTACTACATCAAGCAAGTCATATCAGGATGGTGTTCAATGCATAATAAATGTTTTATACTGTAATACCTTGGAGGACATAGGCAATAAATAATGTATGGTCCCTCAAAGAGGGACCAACTTCCATCTAGTCGTAGGGATAAAACTTTTTTCTGTCATGAAAGTTGTTACATGTTTCTGTCTTCGAGCAGTCCTCTCTCATGTTTTACCTTCTTCCTTGATCTTATTCACATCACTGATTTCCATATCTGTATCTCCAGACCAGACCCTTCACCACCAGACCCACATATCTCCGTCTTTTGGATATGTCTACGAATTACCACAGGCATCTCAAGTCAGCAACTCCAAGTGCACTACAGATGTTTTACTCCTACCATTTCCCCTCTTCCCACCACCAGCACACACGGACGTTTTATGTCTACTTCATCCATAGACCAGGGTCTGTCAGGTTTGTTTTATTAAGTTCATTTGTTTTTCTTCTGTGTGTGAAAGAGACAGAGAGAAAGAAACAGCACCCCTAACAGGGTCTCTGCCATGATCCTCCCTCAGTGTCAGCCAGCCCTGTAATCAAGGAGGTTTCCAGATGTGAACTCAGAACCCTCCCATATGGGTCAACCTTGCAAAGTGTTGTCCTTTACCTCTGCATGCATAGACTCTGTCTTATTTGGCAGTCATTCTCTGTCTGGCACAGTGCCTGGCACACATGTTTGTTGAATAGATTAATAAATACGTCAACCAATACAAACTCTTATATAATGGAATGATAAGTTGTAATCCTTACATTTATTAAAATGGATTCACCCCATGTAACAAACACTGTTTTGGGCCTTTGGGATGTAGTGGTTACTAAAACAGATCATGTTATTGCATTAGTAGAATTGCTTTCTCACTGCCCCCCGCACTAATCTCTGGTGAGTGCATGTGTCCTGTGGCAAATTAAAATGATAATAGTAAATAAAACAGTTTTTATAAAAGAATTCACAGTCTAGTGTGAGAGGTTGGGTAATAGATTGTCTTCAGTGTGGTAAGGTTACAGCAGAGAGATCAACAAGGTCTGGAGTGATCAGAGAGGACTTCACAGAAGGTATGAGAAGAATGGATAGAATTTCCTTAGGTAAAAAACAGAAGGAACAGTATTCCATATGAGGAGATAAGTCAGTTAAGATTCTGTAGCAGATTGTATTTCCAAAAATGACTGCAGTAGTTTTTCTGGTCCCACATGCTCTTTCAGAACATTGCCATCGCTCATCAAGATGTGGAGCCTGTGTTCCCTCCCCGTTGGACTTTTGTGACTACCTCAACTCACTGAGCATGCATGGAAGTGACACCATGAGACTTAATGAGGCTAGGTCATGAAAAGCTGTATGTACATAAAGCCAGTTGCTGATACTGTCCTTAATGATGAGGGTTTGAATACTTTGCTCCTAAGATTGGGGATTCAGCAAGGCTGTCCCTTTCACTGCTTGTATTCAACATTGTGCTGGAAGTGCTAACCAGTGCAAAAAGACAAGAAAAAGAAGCAGGTCTAATAGATTTAAAAAGAAAGAAAGCTGCCTTGTTTAGCAACTGTCTAAAATCACAAAGAATCTACAGATAATAAAGCACTAGAACTAATGAGCGAGTTAATCGAGGTCACAGTATATAGCATTGCTATGCAAGTGTCAGTTGTATTTCTTTAAGCTAGGGATCACAGATGCATAATGTTGAGTTTCTGCAAGCCTCTATCCTTATACTTTCCCCCCACCTTCTCTAGCAAATTCCCTGACCACCTACTCACAGAAAAAATAGAAATCTTTAGATAGGAACTACCTCAACTTTCTCTGCCAAAACTATCAGCATCTGCGCTCAGCTTCTCCTCCTCCTCGTCACAATGGAAGAGACTCGGGGGAGCCCACTCTGTTCCTAAAACATACTGCCTTCCCAGAACTGGTATACATACTATTCCCCTGACCTGGAAGGCTTTTCACTCCATTTTCCTGAGCTAATTCACACTAACCCATCAGATCTTAGTTTAAGCAGCTCGTATTTGGAGCTTTCCTTTCTCTTTCCCATATTATACAGTTTCTGAGCTGCTACATTTCCCTTTAGATCACCTTTTAACTACAGTTTAATCACAATTTGTATTCCTCTAGAAAAAAATACAACCAGAGGATATCTCAGCACTCATTATTTAAATATTTCAGGAAAAATACACAAACCATGTACTTTGTTGAAGGAAAATAGCACCATCGAATTTGCCCTCTTTTTTATTCCCCTCCAGGTATCACTTGAATTAACGATAATAGGAAGTCTAGCTATTTCGCTAATGTATCATTTTCTGTCTTGCTTTCCATAGTAGCTGTGACTGAATAAAAGCAAGTATTGGAGTAATTATCTCTGATTCTCATATTAATGCCAGGCTGTCCCAAATATTTATGGAAAAAAGATGGGTCCAGCCTGGTACGCAGTTGATAATAGACTTTACTGTAGTGCTAGAAGCCACGTGACCAACTGAAGGGTCAGATCCCCAGGTTTGCTTAGAAGCCCTCTGATATGTGTGTATGTGCCCCAGATACTAATGGACTGGAGGTCTGGGAAAGAGGAATCACAGCGAGACTAGACCCAGTTGAGGCTTCTCCTCTTTCCCCTCCCCCTCCCTTTCCCTCTGAGAGAGAGAGCTTTCTGTCAGTCTCTCAGTGTCTTTCCGATGAACACATGTGACCTATAGCAAAAATGTCTTTAAGAAGCAACAGGATTCTACATGGCTGACCATGAGACTAGAATCCTGAACTTGGCAGCTTGTAAAACATACCAGGCACATGTGTGTTCATGCCCAAAATCCCAAAAGGAAGGAGAAATGGAAGAGAGGGACTAGGAGAATGCTTTCTCCCTCCCTCACCTTGGCCCTCTGTCTCCGGTGAACACATGTCCTCTGGCAGATTACCAAAAAAAAATTACATATATACATACATATGTGTGTGTGTGTGTGTGTGTGTATGAAATGATGGAAATGTTATCTGATCTCGATTTTATAATTTTATATGTCGAAAGTCTACTTTTGTCAAGCATAATGAAATTGCATTATATACTGTTGGCATGTTTTTATCATTATGATCATCAAATAAATTTACTATACTAGAGGCAAAGATTTATTTGATCTGTAACAATAGGTATCAATGCAGTTTTACTTATTTTAAGTATGAAAAGGTCTGCATGCATGTAACAAGATGTGCTATACCTGGTTTCTTACTTCATAAATTCTCTGTAAATAGTGAAAACCATATGGTGGAATCTCTAGAATATGTAGAATTCTTTACAAACATTCAGCTTCCAGAGCCAAATTCTGTCACAGTCGTTGAAGATTTGTGCCTCCTCCTAGGAAAAAAAACAAAGCCCACAGTGTATTTTTCTTTTTTTCTTTCTTTTTTTTTTTTTTTTTTTTGAGAGGCTTTCGCTATAGGGCGCGTGCGCTCGCCAGAAAGACAGAGAGAGACAGAGAGACAGAAAGCGAGAAATCACCCCCCAGAGGGGATGGCCACGCCACAATCCCTTCTCCTCCATTCTCCTCTCGGGCTCTTGGGCACGCACGCACACGCGCCCGGCGTGAGTTTTAAGCCACCAGTTTTAAGCCTGGACTGCGGTCCAGGACGTGAACCGCAGTCGACTACGTGGGAGTCCAGCAACATAGCCATTACGCTAACTGCTGGTTCCCCCACAGTATATTTTTCATTCTTCCACTTTGTACCCAACTCTCGGTCTGTCTTCTGTCTTTTTTACTATTACATTTTCCCCCATTCTGTTATTTCCATATATGAGCACATGAATATATTAGGCCATTGGAAAAGTCATGATGTATTTTCCTATGTTTTTCTATGCAAAAATGCATCATGATTTTCCCAACAATCCAATTATAAAATAAATAGCTACAACGATAATAAGACTTATTTTTTTTTTCAAATGTGGAAATAGCCAGAATTTTTGCTCCAGTTTCTTTCCTGATACAGCCATGAACAAGAGGTATAAAAACAGTCATTCCTGGGTAAGATAACTATTTACTGAAAAAACTCTGCCGTCGTGTTCTAGGTGAAACACCACAATTTTCCTCTTACTCAAGGTTAAATATATTGACCTAGGAAAAAGAGGAAGCAAGAGACAGTAGTTCTTCCCTCCTAGTATCTCTGCCTAGCCTTTTATTATCTAAAAATGGGACATGATTTCTCACTTTATCTCTCTGGTGAGCACACGTGCCCTATAACAAAAACTTCTCTAAAAAGATAAATAAAATTATAAAAGTAAAAATGAGGTTTATGGTGGCGTGGTGGCTAAGATACTAGACTTCCATGGCCAGTCAAGGTCTAGGTCCTGGACCTTGTGACTTGCTTTCTTGTGCTGCTGGGCACTTGCTCTCTGTCTCTGTCTCTGGTGAGTGCATGTGCCTTATAGCAAATTTTAAAATAATAGAGTAAAATTAAATAAATATTTTAAAATGAATTTTATGTAAGAAAAGTCACTTCCAAACATCACCAACAAAGTTTTCTTTTTAAGATTTTTTTTTTTTTTTTTTTTTTTTTTTTTTTTTTTTTGCTATATGGCATGTGCTCCCCCTGGAGAGAGATAGAAAGAGAGAGTTGAGAAATCACCTCCCAGGGGAGATGGCCACTCTGCAATCTCTTCTCCTCCATTGTCCTCTCAGGATTTTGGGCACACATGCATGTGCACCTGCACCTCATGTGATTTTCAAGCTTGTGAGTCCGGGACCAAACGTTGGTTGACAATGTGGGATTCTAGCGTCTTAACCATCACACTATCTTCTGACCCACAAAGATAATTTTTAAATTATTTTCTGATCATTGATTCTATTTGGAAAATAGTTTTATAAATTAAGCCACATTAATTACAAGGTTTTTCCCTTTTCTGATCATTTAAGTTCTATATACATTTTGAACAGAATTTGTAATCAACATGAAATAACCAGTGTTAACATTCTGAATTGTAATCAAAAACAGCAAAACTGCCTCTATAATCATATCATGCATAACTTTTCAGTTCTGTGAAATTGGAAGTGGTCTACCAGTTCCCGTTACTATTTTCATGGAACTCAGAAGTCTTAAGACCTGTTTTTGAAACATCTGTATGAGAAAATAAATCTTCCAGTGCCCATATTGAAACCTAATTTCTCTAACCCATTCATATATAAATAGAATAAGAGTACCAGCATTTGGCGTAATGGCTATGTTGCTGGACTCCCATGTAGTTGACTGCAGTTTGAGTCCCAGACCCAGTGGCTTAAACTCACACCGGGCACATGTGCGTGCATGCCCAAGATCCCGAGAGGAGAACAGAGGAGAAGGGATTGCAGTGTGGCCATCCCCCCCCGGGGGGGTGATTTCTCGCTTTCTGTCTCTCTCTCTCTCTTTCTGGCGAGTACACACATCCTATAGCAAAAACCTCTCCAAAAAAGGGGGGAGGGGATAATAACTCATTCTAAAGGCAGAGCTCTGGAAAAAAATATAAAATCTTTCCTAATTTTTTATTCAGTTATTCATTTAACAGATATTTAGTGCTAATCACTGACCTACATGAAGGTAAGACAGATAAAGAATCTGACCTCAGTAGGTTTTGCAATTTATTTATTACTTGTAATTCTGGCTTTATGTTATTCAACTAGTCATGACTTTATTGTTTTTCATTCTCATGGCTTTAAACTTTATTGGCCTAACTTTCTGGCAGCTGGACTTCTAGCTGCATAGAAGCAAACATTACCTCTTTCCTCACTCAGTTTCAAGTGGGTTTTGGGTTTTTTGTTTGTTTGTTCGTTTTTTATTTTGGTAGAGGGCACATATGCTGCCAGCTAGAGAGAGAGAGAGAAAGAAGGAAATGAATACCCCCCCCTCCTTGGGACATGGTCACACCACAAACCCTTCTCCATTCTCTTTTTTCAGATTTTGGTCACATGCATATGTGTGCCTAGAATATTTTTCAAGTGGCTGGGTCTGGAACTTGAACTGTGCAGCCTGTGGGATCCAGCCACCTTAATCACCTTGCCACTGACTGGCCCATACAAAGATTTAAAAAAAAAAAAAAAAAAAAATTTTTTTTTTTTAAAAAAAAAAAAAAAAAGATTTGTTATTTAATTGTATTTGTTGTTGTTATTATTATTATTTTAATTTAACCAGAGAGAGAGGGAAATGGAAAGTGAGAAAGTAAGCCTCCTGCTCTGGGACTCGAACCACTGGCCATGTGAGATCCTGTCCAGCACCTCAACTGCCATGCCACCTGCCGGCCCCAAGAAGGGAGCTGGTGGCGTGGAGTTAAGGTGGCTAGATCCCACATGCATGGTTTGAATCCTAGGTCCAGCAGCTTGAAAATCACACCAGGTATGTGTGCCCAAAATCCCAAGAGGAGAATGGAGGAGAAGGGATTGCAGTATGACCATCCTCCCAGGGGGCAATTTTTCACTTTTCCTCTCTTTTTCTATTTTCTCTCTTGCCCTATAGCAAACTTAAAGAAGAAATGTGGCTGTCAAGCAGATATAAAGCCCTTTACAAATTATCTCATTTCTAAGAAACACCTAGAAACCAACCACTCATATTGCTGTCTCAAATTTTTGCTTCTCTTCTACCTTCAAAATGTCAATCAATGATTGCTTTCTAGAATACTTTCTCAAGTTGGGTGCAAGGATTAACCTGTTTTTTAAAAATTGCAGAAGAAAAAACTAGAGAGACTAGGGCAGCCAGTCACATGGTGGTTTAGGTGGCTAGATCCCACATGGCTGACTAAGAGCTTGGAGTCCCAGACCCAGCAGTTTGATAAACATGCCAGGTACATGTGCATGCATGCCAAAATCCCAAAAGGAGGGAGAAACAAAGGAGGGAATTGTGGAGTGACTGTCCCCTCTCTATTTTTCCAACAAACCCGCACGCGCTATTAAAAAAAAACTTATGAAACTAGTATTAATTGTCTAGAAAGTACACGTGATAGTGAATAATTTGTGATATAACTTTAAGAGAAAAAGCATATGAATCATGACCAATTCTTTTTTTAAGTTAATATTAATAGTACATATAAAGATAGGTGATTTATGTGTTACACAGTTTTTGTAGTTAACAACATTATATTACTACATACTTTTATATACACTCTCTTACAGACACTTAGACTTGTAAATTAAGTGATAATTTTTATGTATTTGATAGTCTCATATGTTAATAGTAACTACCATTGAAATCTAGAATTTTCTGTCATTGGCAGGCACATAATAGTTTATTGATCAATAAAAAATATTCTTGGGACCAGCAATTAGTGTAATGGCTATGTCGCTGGACTCCCATGTAGTCGACCACGGTTCGCGTCCCGGACCCAGTGACTTAAAACTCACACCCGGTGCGGGTGCGTGCATGCCCAAGATCCCAAGAGGAGAATGGAGGAGAAGGGACTGCAGCATGGCCATCCCCCCTAGGGGATGATTTCTCACTTTCTGTCTCTCTGTCTCTCTGTCTGGTGAGTGCACATGCCCTATAGCAAAAAATAATAATAATAATAAATAAAATTAAAATTAAAAATATCCTTAAATAGTAATACCCAAGCTCTCAAACACGGTCATAGATGTTTCTAAAAAATAAGTAGTCATGGGCCAGCAACTGGCATGGTGGTTAAGGCCCGGGACTCCCACATGGCCAACTGCAGTTCAAGTCTAAGACCTGACGGCTTGAAAATCATGCTGGGCACATGTGTGTATGGGCTTAAAATCTGGAGAGAAGAGTGAAGGGATTATGACATGGTATCTCCCCTGGAGCATGATTGCTCACTTTCCCTCTTACTGAATCAATCTCTCTCTCTCTCATAAGCACACGTGCTCTATGGCAGAAACCTTTAAAAAAAAATGTAGTCAGGGTTAGCTAGTGGTGTGGTGGTTAAGGCAGCTGGGTCCCACATGACTGGCTGCATGATTTGAGTCCCAGACCCAGCTGTTTGAAAAACATCCGTGTGTGTGTGTGTGTGTGTCCAGAGTCTTGGGAGGAAAGAGAGAGGAGAAGAGATTACAGCATGACTGTTGCAAATGTGGGGTGTTTTCTCACTTTCTCTCTCTCTCACCTACTGTCTCCTGAGGAGTACACACACCCTCTGGCAAATGAAAATCTTGACAGTTTAACAACAAATAATAGAATATGTCCCCAGTGAGTTTTTAGTCCAAAGTAAGCAGCACAAGCTACAGAAAAGGGACATCTAGGAACCAACAGTTAGCGTAATGGGTATGTCGCTGGACTCCCATGTAGTTGACCGCAGTTCACGGCCCAGACCCAACCCGGTGGCTTGAAACTCACGCCAGACGTGTGTGCATGCGTGCCCAGGATCCTGAGAGGAGAATGGAGGAGAAGGGATTGCGGTGTGGCCATCCCCCCTGGGGGGTGATTTCTCGCTTTCTGTCTCTCTGTCTCTCTCTGTCTTTCTGGCAAGCGCATGCGCCCTATAGCAAAAACCTCTCAAAAAAAAAAAAAAGAAAGAAAGAAAGAAAGAAAGAAAGAAAGAAAGAAAGAAAGAAAGAAAGAAAGAAAGAAAAGGGACATCCAAAAGCACTATTTTTAAATGTCACCTGAATTTTCACAGACCATGTAAGTATACTAAAGGAACTTCATAGATAATTTTGAGAACAAGAAGTGGTTTGTGATGCACATCACTTATGTTAGAGACAAAAATGAATTTTTTAAAGAAATTTTTGCTTATAGAGTGCATATGCTTGCCGGGGAGATAGAGACAGACAGAAAATGAGAAATCACACACACACACCCCCCGGGGAGGTGGGGAATGGCCACACCACAGTCCCTTCATTCTTTCCTTGGAATTCCCAGCACACATGCACATGAACCTGGTATGAACTTCAAGCTGCTGGTCCCAGACTTGAACTGTAGTTGACCATGTGGGAGTTCAGCACCTTATCCACACTACGTCACCTGCTTGCCCCCAAAATGAAATATTTTTCAGTTTTGTTCTAGATGTGTAAAGTGGTTTGAGGCAATCATCAGAATAAGCCCCAACAAAAGGAAAATGTAACTCACATCAGAATTACTATGAATAAGGGGAAAATGGCCTGTAAAGAAGGTGGCTGAAAATGCAGAATAATTTGAAATGTGTATTATCCCAAGGGAAATTATTTAAAAATTATGTCAATTCAGAATGGACACATTGACTAGCCTTTTAAATGTGGCTAGAGAGTTATAAACTGAAGATTTTCCAAGGTTCAAAATAATAGCTTACGCTTTTTTTTTTTTCTTTCTTTCTTTTTTTTTTTTTTTTTTGGAGAGATTTTCACTGTAGGGCGCGTGCGCTCGCCAGACAGACAGAGAGAGACATAGAGACAGAAAGCAAGAAATCACCCCCCAGGGGGGATGGTCACGCCGCAATCCCTTCTCCTCCATTCTCCTCTCGGGATCTTGGGCACACACGCACACGCGCCCGGCGTGAGTTTTAAGCCACCGGGTCCGGGACGTGAACCGCGGTCGACTACGTGGGAGTCCAGCGACATAGCCATTACGCTAACTGCTGGTTCCCTTTTTTTTTTTTTTTAAGAGAGAGATTTTTGCGATAGGGTGCATGACTCACCAGAGAGACAGAAAACAAGAAATCACACACACACCAAGGATGGCTACACCACAATCCCTTCTCCTCCATTCTCCTCACAGATCTTGGGTGCCTGCTGTGAGTTTTAAGCCTCCGAGTCCAGGACGCAAACCACAGTCAGCTACATGGAAATCCAGCGATATAACCATTATGCCATCTGCTGCCTAAAATATAGCTTTCTTTTTTTTTTTTTTAGTTTTTTTTTTTTTTGAGATGTTTTTGCTATAGGGCGCATGCGCTTGCCAGAAAGACAGAGAGAGACAGAGAGACAGAAAGCGAGAAATCACCCCCCAGGGGGGATGGTCACGCCGCAATCCCTTCTCCTCCATTCTCCTCACAGATCTTGGGTGCCTGCTGTGAGTTTTAAGCCTCCGAGTCCAGGACGCAAACCACAGTCAGCTACATGGAAATCCAGCGATGTAACCATTATGCCATCTGCTGCCTAAAATATAGCTTTCTTTTTTTTTTTTTTAGTTTTTTTTTTTTTTGAGATGTTTTTGCTATAGGGCGCATGCGCTTGCCAGAAAGACAGAGAGAGACAGAGAGACAGAAAGCGAGAAATCACCCCCCAGGGGGGATGGTCACGCCGCAATCCCTTCTCCTCCATTCTCCTCACAGATCTTGGGTGCCTGCTGTGAGTTTTAAGCCTCCGAGTCCAGGACGCAAACCACAGTCAGCTACATGGAAATCCAGCGATGTAACCATTATGCCATCTGCTGCCTAAAATATAGCTTTCTTTTTTTTTTTTTTAGTTTTTTTTTTTTTTGAGATGTTTTTGCTATAGGGCGCATGCGCTTGCCAGAAAGACAGAGAGAGACAGAGAGACAGAAAGCGAGAAATCACCCCCCAGGGGGGATGGTCACGCCGCAATCCCTTCTCCTCCATTCTCCTCACAGATCTTGGGTGCCTGCTGTGAGTTTTAAGCCTCCGAGTCCAGGACGCAAACCACAGTCAGCTACATGGAAATCCAGCGATGTAACCATTATGCCATCTGCTGCCTAAAATATAGCTTTCTTTTTTTTTTTTTTAGTTTTTTTTTTTTTTGAGATGTTTTTGCTATAGGGCGCATGCGCTTGCCAGAAAGACAGAGAGAGACAGAGAGACAGAAAGCGAGAAATCACCCCCCAGGGGGGATGGTCACGCCGCAATCCCTTCTCCTCCATTCTCCTCACAGATCTTGGGTGCCTGCTGTGAGTTTTAAGCCTCCGAGTCCAGGACGCAAACCACAGTCAGCTACATGGAAATCCAGCGATGTAACCATTATGCCATCTGCTGCCTAAAATATAGCTTTCTTTTTTTTTTTTTTAGTTTTTTTTTTTTTTGAGATGTTTTTGCTATAGGGCGCATGCGCTTGCCAGAAAGACAGAGAGAGACAGAGAGACAGAAAGCGAGAAATCACCCCCCAGGGGGGATGGTCACGCCGCAATCCCTTCTCCTCCATTCTCCTCACAGATCTTGGGTGCCTGCTGTGAGTTTTAAGCCTCCGAGTCCAGGACGCAAACCACAGTCAGCTACATGGAAATCCAGCGATGTAACCATTATGCCATCTGCTGCCTAAAATATAGCTTTCTTTTTTTTTTTTTTAGTTTTTTTTTTTTTTGAGATGTTTTTGCTATAGGGCGCATGCGCTTGCCAGAAAGACAGAGAGAGACAGAGAGACAGAAAGCGAGAAATCACCCCCCAGGGGGGATGGTCACGCCGCAATCCCTTCTCCTCCATTCTCCTCACAGATCTTGGGTGCCTGCTGTGAGTTTTAAGCCTCCGAGTCCAGGACGCAAACCACAGTCAGCTACATGGAAATCCAGCGATGTAACCATTATGCCATCTGCTGCCTAAAATATAGCTTTCTTTTTTTTTTTTTTAGTTTTTTTTTTTTTTGAGATGTTTTTGCTATAGGGCGCATGCGCTTGCCAGAAAGACAGAGAGAGACAGAGAGACAGAAAGCGAGAAATCACCCCCCAGGGGGGATGGTCACGCCGCAATCCCTTCTCCTCCATTCTCCTCACAGATCTTGGGTGCCTGCTGTGAGTTTTAAGCCTCCGAGTCCAGGACGCAAACCACAGTCAGCTACATGGAAATCCAGCGATGTAACCATTATGCCATCTGCTGCCTAAAATATAGCTTTCTTTTTTTTTTTTTTAGTTTTTTTTTTTTTTGAGATGTTTTTGCTATAGGGCGCATGCGCTTGCCAGAAAGACAGAGAGAGACAGAGAGACAGAAAGCGAGAAATCACCCCCCAGGGGGGATGGTCACGCCGCAATCCCTTCTCCTCCATTCTCCTCACAGATCTTGGGTGCCTGCTGTGAGTTTTAAGCCTCCGAGTCCAGGACGCAAACCACAGTCAGCTACATGGAAATCCAGCGATGTAACCATTATGCCATCTGCTGCCTAAAATATAGCTTTCTTTTTTTTTTTTTTAGTTTTTTTTTTTTTTGAGATGTTTTTGCTATAGGGCGCATGCGCTTGCCAGAAAGACAGAGAGAGACAGAGAGACAGAAAGCGAGAAATCACCCCCCAGGGGGGATGGTCACGCCGCAATCCCTTCTCCTCCATTCTCCTCACAGATCTTGGGTGCCTGCTGTGAGTTTTAAGCCTCCGAGTCCAGGACGCAAACCACAGTCAGCTACATGGAAATCCAGCGATGTAACCATTATGCCATCTGCTGCCTAAAATATAGCTTTCTTTTTTTTTTTTTTAGTTTTTTTTTTTTTTGAGATGTTTTTGCTATAGGGCGCATGCGCTTGCCAGAAAGACAGAGAGAGACAGAGAGACAGAAAGCGAGAAATCACCCCCCAGGGGGGATGGTCACGCCGCAATCCCTTCTCCTCCATTCTCCTCACAGATCTTGGGTGCCTGCTGTGAGTTTTAAGCCTCCGAGTCCAGGACGCAAACCACAGTCAGCTACATGGAAATCCAGCGATGTAACCATTATGCCATCTGCTGCCTAAAATATAGCTTTCTTTTTTTTTTTTTTAGTTTTTTTTTTTTTTGAGATGTTTTTGCTATAGGGCGCATGCGCTTGCCAGAAAGACAGAGAGAGACAGAGAGACAGAAAGCGAGAAATCACCCCCCAGGGGGGATGGTCACGCCGCAATCCCTTCTCCTCCATTCTCCTCACAGATCTTGGGTGCCTGCTGTGAGTTTTAAGCCTCCGAGTCCAGGACGCAAACCACAGTCAGCTACATGGAAATCCAGCGATGTAACCATTATGCCATCTGCTGCCTAAAATATAGCTTTCTTTTTTTTTTTTTTAGTTTTTTTTTTTTTTGAGATGTTTTTGCTATAGGGCGCATGCGCTTGCCAGAAAGACAGAGAGAGACAGAGAGACAGAAAGCGAGAAATCACCCCCCAGGGGGGATGGTCACGCCGCAATCCCTTCTCCTCCATTCTCCTCTCGGGATCTTGGGCACACACGCACACGCGCCCGGCGTGAGTTTTAAGCCACCGGGTCCGGGACGTGAACCGCGGTCGACTACGTGGGAGTCCAGCGACATAGCCATTAGGCCAGCTGCTGGTCCCTAAAATGATAGCTTTGTAAAGCATGAATTTTTTTTTCAGTTAGTAAAAGTAGAAGAAAGTGATTTGAAAATCATGTGATAGAATAAATCATATTTGACAAGAATTAACATAGGAGACAGCAAGGATAAGCCAAAATCAGTTAATAGGATTTCATATGTGTAATATAAGGGGAATGAACTCAAAAATAGATCCTGTAGAAAACAAGAGTCTTTGCCTTTAGTCTTAGAATTCATGGTTCCATAATTTTGGTTTAAGGATACTAGCTAAAATTGCAGGGTTTTGTTTTGTTTTGTTTTGTTTTGGTGGGGTTAGGTTTTTGCTATAGGGCATGCGCTCACCAGACAGAGAGATAGAAAGCGAGAAATCACCCCCCGGGCGGGGGGTGGCCGTGCCTCAGTTCCCTCTCCTCCATTTTCTTCTCAGGATCTTGGGCATGCACGCGCATGCACGCACATGCACCCAGCGTGAGTTTAAGCCACCGGGTCTGGGACTCAGACTGTAGTCGGCTACATGGGAGTTCAGAGACATAGCCATTACGCTAACTGCTGGTCCCCAGATCTTTATTTTTTATAACTTTTTAATTGTCTTTTAAAAGATTTTATTTCTTAGTATAGTTTGACTTTTATCAAGGAATATGGGCACTCAATAATGTTTCTCCTTTGCTGTAGGTAAAACTTTAGTCAAGAAACTGACAAAAAAGGTAAGCAGTGTTTGTGGGGGTTTGTTTGCTTGTGGTAAAATAGAAAATTAACTTCTGTAACTTAAATTGAAAGATTTTAATATGTGTATTCAAAGGATATCGAGGATTCACTGGCGGGAATCAAAACAGCTGGTTGTGGATCAACCTTTTTTAGAGACCTTGGTGATAAAGGTAATTTTGATTTGTTGTTAAGTTTCTGGTTATATGTTTTACTTAACTGAAATATTAATAAGTATTAAAGTATGACATTTGTACTGTTATTTAAAAGGTATTTTTTTTTTCCGTGAGGTTTTTGTTGTAGGGTGCATGTGCTCGCCAGAAAGACAGAGAGACTGAAAGCGAGAAATCACCCCCCCCCAAGAGGGATGGACATGCCACATTCCCTTCTCCATTCTCTCTCGTGATCTTGGGCACATATGCATACACGACCGTTGAGTTTAAGCCACTGGGTCCAGGACTTGAGCCATGGTTGACTACACTGGAGTCCAGTGACATAGCCATTATGCCAACAACTGATTGCCAGCCTGTTTCTTATTGATGAGAGGTGCAAACAACAAGGAGGCTTTTGCAGTAACAAGGTATCATATACTGGACAAGAGGTAGTAGAAATGAAGATAAGCGTACAAATTTGATAGCTGTTTTGGTGGTAAAGTCAATAGGATTTGGCAACTGATTAAATTTGAAAGAGGAAGAAGAAAATTGAGGGTCCAGCAGGTGGCATGGTAGTTTATGCACTGGACTGCCACATGGCTAACCATGATTCGAGCCCTGGACCTGGCGGCTTGCTTTCTCATTTTCTCACTCTCACTCACTCTCTAGTTAGCATGCATGCCGTATAGCAAATTTCTAAAAATACTAATCATGGATGATAAATAAAATTAAATAAATAATAATTTTTTGAAAAAGAACTGAATATGATGCTCAGGTTCCTGGTTGGGCAACAAGGTAAGTATGCCAGTCCCTGAGATACTAGAACATAGAAAAGGCCAAGTTTGGAAGTTGGGCACAAGTTTAGCTTGGGACACATGGAGTTCAGATTTTAGAATTGTTGTCATTTAAACATCACTTGAAGTTATGGTCTCATATTCGACCATGTAGGAAGTAGGTGCAACTTGAGAAAAAAAGGCCTGAGATAGAATGTCTCATTTTCAGGGGCAAAGAGAAGAAAAAGAGACCGTTAAGGAGGCTTAAGAAGGATGTCAGTCAAGGAACTCACCCAGGATAGTGACCTCAGTGCTGTCATGTCAGTGCTTCCAAAAGGTGCACATAATAGGTAATGACATTCATGACTGTAAATGTTTACTCCCAGCCTCTTACATACCAGGCACTATACTGAGCCCATCGTGTTACTCGTGCGGTTAATCCTTACAACAGAGGAAAGTCCTGTTGTTTAATATCCCTGCTATGTAGATGAATTCACTGAGGCACAAAGAGATTAAGTAATTTACCCAAGGTTATATACCTTGTATATGTAAAAAACAGTTCGTAAGTATCATTTAGTTTTATTCTCATAATCAGGCCAGAAACACTGCCTTAAATTTTGCCAGTATCAGACGAACATTTCACTTCAATAATTATCTTTTGAATGTATTACATATACTAATGCAAATAGGCTTTAAACCTCCATTGGTCCTTTTTATCTAAGGCCCACTCTGTATTTTACAGGTATAAAACAAGTGTTCACATAATGTTGGTAATAAATTATTTTTTAATTATTAATTTAATTTATTATTATTATTGTTTTTTAATTTGCTGTAGGGCACATGCCCTCACAAGAGAGTGGAGGTAGGGAGTAAGAAAGAAAGCTGCCAGGTCCAGGACTCAAATCACAGTCAGCCATGTGCGAGTCCAGTGCCTGAACCACCATACCACCTGCTGGTCCTGGTGAAAAATTAATAGGTAATTTTTTTTCTGTTATCTGAAGAAGGAATTGGGGAATTAAGAAACAAATGCAATTTCATAACCCTTTTATTGAATGCAGAGTTTCTAGTTATCTTGAGATTTAAATTCTTAAATCAATATTAATTTTAAAATGAGAATAAGTATATTTCTGCTTTCTCCTAAGTGCATACCTGCTGGTCCTGGTGAAAAATTAATAGGTAATTTTTTTTCTGTTATCTGAAGAAGGAATTGGGGAATTAAGAAACAAATGCAATTTCATAACCCTTTTATTGAATGCAGAGTTTCTAGTTATCTTGAGATTTAAATTCTTAAATCAATATTAATTTTAAAATGAGAATAAGTATATTTCTGCTTTCTCCTAAGTGCATCAGTAAGTAGTAAACGACATAGACTTTACTATGTTCTACAAGTATTAGTTCCTTATACTAAACTATCTAGTTCTCTTTACCCCATTCCATTCTACTCCACGCTGTCTTCCTAAAAGCATAGCACCAAAACATCCCTACATAATTTTTAAAAATTACTTATTTAGGGACTGGCAGGTGACATGGTGATTAAGGTGCTGAACTTCCACATGGTTGACCATGGTTCAAGTCTTGGACCTGGTAGCTTGCTTTTCTCCCTCTCCCTTGACCCCCACAATGTGAATAATTGTAATAAATAAAATGAAATAAATTATTCTTTTTAAAAATAATTATTTTCATTAAGTAAATCATTCTTTTTAAAAATAATTATTATTAAATAATTTTTAAAGAATTATTATTTTAATTTGACCAGAAAGAGGGAAAGTAAGAAAGCAAGCTACCAAGTCCAGAACTTGAACCACAGTCTGCCACAAGGGAGTCCAGCACCTTAACTACCACACCGCTTGCAGGCTCCCATCCTTACATACTTTAAAAGATAACAGTCTTGGGGCCAGCAGGTGGCATGATGGTTAAGGATAGATCGGAAG
>NW_006160154.1:1236117-1236838 GCF_000334495.1 Tupaia belangeri chinensis | reverse complement strand
GTGGCGAAGCCACTGGACACTCCCCCATAGCCAACCATGGTTCGAGTCTCAGACCTGGTGGTTTGCTTTCTCACATTCCCCCTCTCTCTCTCTGTGTCTCTCTCTGGTCAAATTAAAAAATGAATGAATAAATAAATAAAAATAAAATAAATAAGTAGGGACCAGCTGTTAGCGTAATGGCTATGTCGCTGGACTCCCATTTTAGTCAACCGCTATTTGAGTCGCAGATGTGGTGGCTTAAACTCACACCAGGCGCATGCGCATGTGTACCCAAGATCCTAGGAGAATAGAGGAGAAAGGATTGTGGCATGGCCATCCCCCATGTGGGGAGTGATTTCTCACTTTCTGTCTCTGTCTCTTTCTGTTTTTCTGGCAAGTGCACACACCCTATAGCAAAAAACTCTCAAAAAAAAAATTAAGTAAATATAATTAAATAAAAAATTATTTTTTTATTAAATAATTTCATAGAAAAGAAATAGTACATCAGTTGTTCATCAGCATCAGAAAAAAAACATGAAATTATCATCTTTTTTTTGAATTTTTTTTTCATCAGAACACTTCCTTTTGTACTATTTTTTAACTCTATTTATTTATTTATTTAAATTTTCCAGAGAGGGATAGTGTAAAAGTGAGAGTAAGAGTGAGAGAGAGAAAGCAAGTTGCCAGGGGACCAGCAGTTAGCGTAATGGCTAAGACGCTGGACACACAAGAAGCGCAACGC
>NW_006160154.1:1231620-1236033 GCF_000334495.1 Tupaia belangeri chinensis | reverse complement strand
GATGGGGTTGCGGCATTGCCGTCCCTCCGGGGGGGGGGTGATTTCTCGCTTTCTGTCTCTCTGTCTTTCTCTGTCTGGCAAGTGCATGCACCCTATAGCAAAAACCTCTCAAAAAAAAAAAAAGAAAGTAAGCCGCCAGGTCTAGGACTTGAACCATGGTCAGCCTTGTGGGAGTCCAGCGCCCCAGCCCCCACACCACCTGTCAGCCCTCCCTTTTGAACTACTTCTAAAATACACAAGCAGAAAGTTCTGTCTCATAATGGGCAACATTTTACCAGTTTAGTAGTTAATGTCTTGAAACTGTATAGAATATTTTTTCCTGAACTAGATTTTATCTGAATTAAGATTATTCAGCATGTTACCATATTTAACATAATTTCAAAGTATGTGACCTATAAGATGCAGTCACTTAATTGAAGAAAATTAATCAGACCACACAATGTTAAACACAAAATGTAATTTTGTCAAAATTGTGTTGCTGTATTATTGATTATGTGTATCTAAAGTCATGTATCATATACTCAGAATCAAAAAAAATCATTAAAATTATTACGAAATATATCCTATACAAAGAGGAATATAATAAACTTTTAATGGTTTGGGGTTTTTTTGTTTTGCTTTTTTTTTGTTTTGTTTTTTTTGGGGGGGGGTTTTTTGAGAGGTTTTTGCTATAGGGCACATGCGCTCACCAGACAGAGAGTGATAGAGAGACAGAAAGTGAGAAATCACCCCCTGGGGGGATGGCCACGCCGCAATCCCTTCTCCTCTATTCTCCTCTCAGGATCTTGGGCACGCATGCACACGTGCCTGGCGTGAGTTTTAAGCCACCGGGTTCAGGACGCAAACCGCAGTCGACTACATGGGAGTCCAGCGACATAGCCATTACGCTAACTGCTGGTCCCTAAAGGTTATTTTTTCTTTACATAAAGAATAAAAGAACTTGCTTCCAAATCTGCTACTGCATCCTGAAACTGCATCCATCTTCGTTATCTTCGCTATTTCTGGAAGTTCTGTTTCTTCTAACAGAAACTTGTGTCTGTGTTTGCTCAAGGCATTTTGCTTACCTTCTCTAAGCTTTTCTACGTTGAAATTATTCCCTCTCCAATCTTGTTCTCTCAGCCTCAGCCTTATCAGTCCTGTCTTTGTAAACTTATTAGCATCTTCCATTTTTTAGGAGGAAAAGTTGCTCCTTTGACCCTATATCTTCTAAAAGCTACCTCCATATATATATATATATATATACATATACATATACATACTTTTTTTTTGGGAGGGGGTTGCTCTAGGGCATGTGTGCTCGCCAGAAAGACAGAGAGAGACAGAGAGATCGAAAACGAGAAATCACCCCCCAGGGGAGATGGCCACGCCGCAATCCCTTCTCCTCCATTCTCATTTTAGGATCTTGGGCACGCTTGCACACGCACTGGGTGTGAGTTTAAGCTTCTGGGCCCAGGACTCAAACTGCAGTCAGCTACATGGGAGTTCAGTGACATAGCCATTACACTAACTGCTGGTCCCATACTTTTCTAATCTCTATACTTCTCCTAGCCCAACTCCTTTCATTCTGTGTTGTGTTCACTTCTTTATTTCCCATTCATTCTTCAGCTTCTTTCAGCCTGTCACCCAACTTCATGATTTCTGCCCTTGTCAAGATCACTAGTGACCTCTTTATCACATCCAATGAGGGTGTTTTGTCTTTTCACCTTATAGTAGACCCCAGTAGAATTTGATACTACTAACTACTCCCACCTCAAAATAGTACTTCCTATTGGGTTTGGTGAATTCATACTTTTTCCTATTGTTTTTGTCACCATCCTAGTTGTTTCTTCTCTGTCTCCTTTAGTAGAATTCAACAAGAACCACCTGACCTGCAAAGTCAAATAATTAGGTCATTCTAATGGGGTTAATTTGTGGGTAGGAACTGACTGTCAATTCTAAAAGAACAGAAATTCTGCATCTCTCAAGAGATAATATGGTTTAGAGATGAGACTTAATAAACTTTGAAGAGAGTTAGGGAGGTTACATGGCAAAAGATGAGTGGTATTTTTGATGCCTAAGTATGAGAGAATGCAATAAGCAAACATTTCATTTTCTTGGTATGAAAAGATCACAAGTAGTTTGAAAGATTATGTAAAACTGTTCATTGAAGATTTCAAAGCATAAATGAGATTTGGAGATAAAGTAGAAAATTATTCTGGCTTAATTACAGTCTTGGTTCTTCAGACAGGAAGAAAAACAAAACTTATAAGGACCAGCAGTTGGCATAATGGCTGTCCCTGGACTCCCATGTAGTCAACCGTGGTTTGAGTCCCGGACCTGGTGGCTTAAACTCACACCGGGCACGTGTGCGTGCATGCCCAAGATCCCAAGAGGAGAATAGAGGAGAAGGAATTGCAGCATGGCCATCCCCCCAGGGGGCAATTTCTTGCTTTCTGTCTCTCTGTTTCTCTCTGTCTTTCTGGTGAACACATATGCCCTATAGCAAAAACCTCTCAAAAACAACAACTTATAGATGTCCTAAGAAGTCTCTTACTGAAATTGAGTCCACTGTTTTCCTCATTCACCTTCTACTTAGAGAAGCTAAGTCTGTGGACTTGTTTTCCATATTGGTAGATGAGAAGCTGGGAGAGATTCTCATATCCTCCTAGTCTGCATCAGAGAATTCTGGTAGAGTGTAGTCACAGTTGGTCTCCAAGAGGAAAGATTGAATTTCTGCTACTTTCCCAGCTTTGCTGCTTCTGTGCCATGAGGGAAGGGGGAGAAAACGGATATTCGTTTTTAAAGGATACTGAAAAAACTTATCAGTAGCTTCTTTTTATTTATTTTCTTTAGCTTTCAATTAACAAAGACATAGTTGATAGCTAGGCAGGTAGTAAATAGATAAAGATTATGCAAATAGATAAAGACAAATTCATTAGCCTACTTACACGTTTTCCTCATTAGATAGTTTTTGCTCCATGTCCTTTACATAGCTGGAGGACTGTTTATATTCTCAGAATGGACAGGGTCATTAATCATACATTTTCAAAATTTCTTGAAGGGAGATTTAAACCTGTTTTTCTAGATGATTGGGAGAAAGCCCTTGATGATGAACTGTTAGAAAAATTAAAATGGGGGCCGACAGTGGTGTAGCATTGAAACTGTGCTCTGCAAGGCTGGCCCGCATGGGGAGGTTCTGGGGTAGCATATGGAGACCTCCTTGAATGTTCCAGGATTTGGTGAGGCTGGGAATGGGTCACAGTATCTGGACTTGTTAGGGGTTCCGTGTCTCTGACTCTCTCGCTTTTTCTCGTGGAAGAAATAGACTTAAAAAAAAAAAAGGAAAGAAAGAAACAGAAAATGGAATTCATGGTAGGAAGTTTACTATTTTTTTTTCCCTTAAGCAAGAGCTATGAGGATATTCATAGGAGAAACAGGAGAGAGGATGACGAGAGCAGGGGAGGCTTTAACGGGACTCAGAGCAATAAATGACTGCAAGGATATATCTGTTAAATTAAAATCAGGGATAAAGGCATAAAAATGTACATTGGGTGGCTACAGAAGGAAAATTAAACTTTCTATATTTGGATAAGAGCGTATAAAAGAACTGCCTTCATTAATAAAGAACTAGCAGGGAAATGAAGACCAGAAGGCTTAATGATGATAAGGTTGAGCAGCTGACAGAAATGATGAGGTAGAATGGTATCGTCATATAATTATGAAGAATTAGAAATAAAATAAAGGGGCAGAGTGAGCTGTACCCTCTTTCTGCACTTGCTTTTTCCTCACTCTGACTGGACTCTCAGTCTGGATCCTTCACCTTCTCCGTGCCTTTCACCACATCTACTTCAGCCCACTCTAGCAGGGAGAAGATTGTCCCTAAGGTTGAGAAGTCTTCACAAGCTGAAGATATGGAGCCTCACAATTCCTGTGGAGCCTGTAGTTTATAGCTTCTTTAAAGCAGACTTCATCTGTAAAATACAGGTCATAGTATCTACTTCAGACTTACAGGAAGAATGATAAGCGTAAACCTCCTGGCATAGTCCCTGAGATCAAATATGAGCAAAAGATCTCTTTTTTACTATCAGTAGGCAGATGTGCTAGAAGTTTTCTCATTTCTCTGAAACCACACTAAATTGGTTCTCTGTACTTCTCTTTCCTATTAAACATTGGTTCTTCCTAGAATCCTGTCCTTCACCTGCTGCTCTTCTTTAGGCTTGTTGGTTTCAGCGTCCATGAGATGACTCCCAAGTCTCCCAGGATCTTCAGCCCAGACCACCTTCCTCAGCCTCAAACTTCTCTGTATTTTTATATCTGCCAGGCATGTGCTTTTGGGTTGCTCCCAGTTGCCTTGAATGTAGAATATTTCAAATTACCTCATTCTGTATTCTCTTTTTTTTTTTTTTTTTTTTTTTTTTTTTTTGGGGGGGTTTT
>NW_006160154.1:1192266-1231289 GCF_000334495.1 Tupaia belangeri chinensis | reverse complement strand
TATCTTCTCTTTTTGTTTTTTTTTTTTTTTTTTTTTTTTTTTTTTTTTTTGGAGAGGTTTTTGCTATAGGGTGCAGACAGACAGAGACAGAGAGAAAGTGAGAAATCACCCCCCAGGGGGGTGGCCATGCCACAATCCCTTCTCCTCCATTCTCCTCTCGGGATCTTGGGCACACACGCACATGCGCCTGGCGTGAGTCTCAAGCCACCGGGTCCGGGACGCAAACCGCGGTCGACCACGTGGGAGTCCAGTGACATAGCCATTACGCTAACTACTGGTCCCTCATTCTGTATTCTTGATTTCATTTGATAGTAACACCTTTCCCTGACTCACCCAAACCAGGAATTATCTTGGAAACCTTTCTCCTTGCCCTTCACATCACTTCTATACAATCTAACATAAAATCTTTCTAGTTTTGACTCCTATCTATTTATTGAAGTTAGCTTTTCTTCTCTGTCCCTCTAGGGAATTTATAGGAAACAGATAAAAATGACTTTGTCATAACAAGTAAAATCTAGCTCCTTTAGTTTGGTCTATAAGCCCTCTGTGAGCTCCACAACTTTATCTCCTCTTTTCTTGCCATTCTGCTCACAGTGTGCCCGGCCGCTCTGCCTCTGTGCTCTGCATATGCCCTTGCTTTGCCTGTGCTGCTCTCTCTCCTGCTTTCTAAGCCCTTCTCCTCCCAGCCTTGGGCTGCATTGCAGAGCCAGCCCAATCTTCACCTCTTTTATGAACCATTGTTCACTTTCTCAAGGGGAAAGAATTGTTCTCTCCAACCTCATTTTATGATCATCGATGTGTATGTGTCACCTGCTGACCTCTGATACTCTGAGTTCCTTGAGGGAAAAGGCCATGCCTTCCCTCTAAAATTTCTAAAATCCAGACATGGTATTTGGTAGGTGGTATGTGCGCAGTAATTTTTTTTTTTGACTGAACAAATAAATGAAAAGAGGACAACAGAATTACTAAATTGTGAGGGAGTTCAACAGAGTGGAAGGGCTAAAACGTGTATATCTTTGGGTATACTATTGATTGCACTTACAGTGTCTAAAAAAAGTGTTTATAAATGCAGTAGGAAAAAATCTTGAAAAATAGTTTTGAATAAATGAATTGATATATACCTAATTGAAACATTCATTTCCAAATTTTAAAAAAATCAGTAATAGGAATATTTTATAGGAAAGATTCAAAAATAACATTTTTAAGGTATATATCGTTATTGATATTAATAAAGTCATTTGAAGATGAATGTAAAATTTTACTGCATTTGGAATACTCTAAAATATTCTATTTTAGCACATATAAAAGCTATCAACATTTATTATGTATTTTTAAAAGTGACCATAGGGCCAGCAGGAGGCCTGGTGTTTGGGATTCTGGACTCCCCACATGGCCAACCACAGTTCAGATCCCAGACCCAGCTGCGTGAAACTCACGCCGGGCACATGTGTGTGCGTGCCCAAGATCCTAGGAAGAGAGTAGAGGAGAAGGGATTGTGGTATGGCTATCCCCCTCCTGGGGAGTGATTTCTCACTTTCTACCTCTCCATCCCTTTCCATCTCTCTGGCAAGTACGTGTGCTCTATAGCAAAAAATCTCCCTAAAATTTAAGTAAATAAATGCATAAAAATGACCAGAATTCTCAATATAACACCAGCCTTAAGGATGTACTGAATATGAACAGTAAGATACATAACACATGGCCAACCACAGTTCAGATCCCAGACCCAGCTGCATGAAACTCACGCCGGGCACATGTGTGTGCGTGCCCAAGAAAGATATAAAAGTGTTCTTATGCTAGATGGACTAATCCAATCTTTGGAGAAACAGAATCTTCTAAATTGTGTTTAGTAATAGATCATATTTTAGAATGGTTCTAACTTTAAAATATTTTTAGGGAAAAATAGCAAATAACAGAAATTATCTGTCTCTTCTAGTGGCCCATATGGATTCTTGTCACATGTTTTTAAAATAAGTTATTTAAAATATTCCTCACTTGGCATGCAGTTTTGAAATATTGTCATTTAACAGCATATTTTACTATTGTATGTAACAAATATGTATTAAACTTTTTCCTATAAATACTCTAAAGTGTTATTTTCTTTAAAAGCATTTTTAGAGGGCGGATGCCTACAATGCTGTTGTAGAACTACATTGTTCGTGATAATCTATCTTGAGAGTGTAGGGTGCTATTTTTATACTTTCTCAACTCTGCTTATCCAGGCTTTTTATTTAAGTCAGTATTTCAAAGATAGACACTGGAATGTTCTTTTTCAAAAAGTACTCCTTGCATAAAGGATGTCTACCTATGTCTAAAGAAAAGGAAAGTGAAATCTCTTTGGCACCAAGCCCAGCACTGTCTAGCGGTTTGGCCATTTCTTCACATTGCCGTATTCCTTTGAAATTAAATAAATAAATTAATTAAAAATGCTACTCTGCACTTTCTGAGGTTGCCAAGGAATAAAACACTTTGATCCTTTAGCTAACATTAGAGCACTTCTCCCAAGTACCAGATACGGCAAACACATTCAATTTATTCTGTCTTCATGTAAACAGTGAATAATTCTAAGAAAAATTTTGAAGACTTAATTGTAGACATTTTCTTAAGAAGTACACCTACATCTGCTCCAAAATAAAACAACAAAAGTTGGTAATGCAAAAAAAAGTAAGTCATAAAAGCATTTTACATATATTCCTAAAGTTACTTACAGCTAAAACATTGAATCATCTGAATATAAAATCCTTATGTGCCTTGCTCCGAACTGTTCTCATCCCTGAGTTCTACTTTATTTGATGGGAGCCATTAGGTATGGTCCTTCATAGAAGGGCAAATACATCCCACTGCCGTCACCCTTTTCAGGCCCTTACTCTTTGTGGCTAAACTACCACAGTACATTGCCTTTGTTCCCCATGGCTTCTTTCACATGAACATTATTTCAGACAAATTACTCCCTTTTTTAAAAAAATTGCTTTGGGGTAGTGAGCTTGCCAGAGAAAGACAGAGAAAAATAGAAAGGGAAAATGAGAAATCTCCCCTCAGGGAGATGGCCACTCTACCTCCATTCTCCTTTCAGGGTTTTGGGCATGCATGCACATGTGCCAATCATATTTTCAAGCCACCAGGTCCAGGCCTCATACACCTTCATTGTTCGTGTGGCATCCAGCTGCCTTAACTTCACATTACCTGCTTGCCCCCAAAACAACCACTTTTTAATTTTCATATTCAGCTTTTACCTGTCTTAGATGACTTTCCTATTTATATGATATTATTTAATTAAAATTTTACCCATCACTAAAGGTCACTTTTGGAATTACTTTCTTGACACCACCTCTGATCATCTATCCTGTGGAAATATCCTCATTTTTTTTTAGACTTTCATAATTGGTTCTATCAGTTTCTTTCAGTAACATCTAGCATTTTCTGTAATACTTGTATTTCATTTCTTTATGAAAGTGTTCAATACCATCTAAGAAGAAGTCAAACTTTAATTTCAGCACAACTCTGGATCTAATAAGTACCAGTTTGTAAAAAATACAGAAATTAGAGGGATAATGTGAAATAATACCAAGGAAATATAGTCATCAAAATTTTCTAGACTGTTAGAAATTCTACAAGACAACCAACCAGCGTCTTCAACAATTAAGTTGAAAGGTAGGGAGAAAATGACAAGGAAGAACCTGTAGGTTAAAAGAAGTTTAAGACACAGGGAACAACAACAACAAAAATAGATAAATTAGACTTCGTCAAAATTAAGAACTTTTATACATCAAAGAACACCATCAAGAGAGTGAAAAGACATCACATAAAATGAAAGAACATATTTTCAAATCATGTGGTAAGGGTTTAATATTCAGAATGTATAAAGAGCTCCAACAACTGAACAGCAACCATAATGAAAACAAGTTAGAAAGTGAGCAAAGGAGGCTGGTTCCATGGCCTGCTGTCCAGCCAGCCAGCTCCCACAGAGCCAGCCACGCAGTTCAGGTCCCAGTGACAATGGAAACACGCCGAGTGCATGTACATATGTGCCTCAAATCATGGAGAGAGAAGTAAAGCAAAAGAAAAAGTGAGCAAAGAACTCTATAAATACACATTTTCTCGGGAACCAGCAGTTAGCGTAATGGCTATGTCGCTGGACTCCCACGTAGTCGACCACGGTTCGCGTCCTGGACCCGCTGGCTTGAAACTCACGCCGGGCGCATGTGTGTGCGGGCCCAAGATCCCGAGAGGAGAATGGAGGAGAAGGGATTGTGGCGTGACCATCCCCCCTAGGGGGTGATTTCTCTCTTTCTGTCTCTATGTCTCTCTCTGTCTGTCTGGCGAGCGCACGCGCCCTATAGCGAAAATCTCTCTCAAAAAAAAAAAAAGTCTAAAAAAAAAATACACATTTTCTCCAAAAAAGAGGTCTGGCGAGCGCACACACCCTATAGCGAAAACCTCTCCAAAAAAAAAAAAAAAGTCTTAAAAAAAAAAATACACATTTTCTCCAAAAAAAGAGAAGATACACAAATGGCTAATAAACACATCCTCAACATCACTATTGATTAGGAAAACACAGTGAAATATTCCTTCATAGCCATTAGGATGACTATTTTTTAAAAATTTTAAAGAAGTAATGAAATAACACTGAAGATGTGCCTAAGTTTGGAACCCTGTGCATTACTTGTAGGAAATTGCTTTATCCTGTGCATTACTGCTACTACACCATAAATGGTGCAGCTTCTATAGAAAAGATATGGCAGTTCCTCAAAAAACTAAACATAGAATTACCAGATGCCCCAGAAATTCCACTTCTGGGTATACCTGAAAGAAATAAAGACAGGGAATCAGATACGTATATAACAATGCTTGTAGCTGCATTATTCATTGTAGACACAAGGTAGAAACAGTTAAGATGTCCACCAATAGATGAATTGGTGAACAAAATGTGAGCTACCCATACAACATGATATTATTCAGCCTTAAAAAAGAAGGAAATTCTAATATATGCTACTATGGATGAACCTCAAAGATGTTATGCTCAGTGAAATGCACCAGTCACAAGAAGACATGTATGATTCTATAGATATGAGGTACTTTGAGTAGACAAATTATAGAGGTGGGAGCTGGGGGCAGTCAGGAGTTAGTGTTTAATATGTGCAGTATTTTAGTTTGGTATGATGATGAAGTTCTAATGATGTTTGCACAACAATGTGCATGTATTGTACTTAATGTCACTGAATTATGCATTTAGTAATGTAAAGTAGTGGATCAGCAGGAGATGTAGTTGGGGTACTGAATCCCACATGACTGACTCTGTGTTTCCAGTCCCGGACCGAATGACCTGAAAAACACTGTAGACGTGTGTGCTTGCATGTGTGCCCAAAAATCTCAAGAGGAAGATGGAAGAGAAGGGAATGCAGCATGGTCATCCCCCCGGGTGGTGATTTCTCACTTACCCTCTCTCTCTCTCTCTTCCCTATGAACAAAAAAAAAAAAAAAAAAACCCATAAAATAAAATAAAGTTTATGTTATGTATATTTTACCTTGTTGGAGGAAAAAAGGCCACCTTTCTACCTTCTACCAGAGAAGGAAGGACCTTCTCTGGATTCTCATTTGATCACACTGAAAATTTTTTTCTGAAACAGTGAAGTTAGTAATGCCGATTTAAATTTAAAGGTATTAAGGAATCATAGGCAATTTTTTGTGTGGTAACTATTTAGGACAGAGGGTACCCATCCTTTTAGAGATACAGCCTGAATTTTTTACTGTGAAATGATGTATGAGATTTGTTTAAAAATAATCCAGTGGAAGGTAGGGAGTGAAAAGGGGTAGCGATAAAGTAATATCTGCCTTGGGTTGATAATTACTGGAGCTGAGTTTCATTATCTTATTGTTTAATATAATGATAATGTAGTATTCACTCTACATTTATATATGACTGGACTTTTCCATGGTAAACATTTTTTAATTTTATATTTTGCTGTTATACCAAGCTTCTGCTCCAGAGAAAAAAAGAATCTTTAGCTTATCATGAAGCCATGACTTTTAAGATCCTGTTTCTATATTCACTGTAGTTATCTTCATTGTAAACAACAAAAAGTCTGACGCAATCTACTTGAGCAATAAAGGAAGTTTATTTAATGACTAGATATTGAGTTAACTTCAAATCCAACTTAATCCAGGCTCAACCATCCCTTCTTCAGGCCTGCCAATTAAAGGTGGGCTTCAGTCTCAGGCTCTAAATACCAGTCTGGCAGTTCCAGGCACTCCCTCCACATCCTCTCATTTCTAAGCATAACATCCTTACATTATCAAAACCCAGTTCACGTGCACACACACAGGAAAAAGTCAGTGATCTAGCATTCTCAACAGAAACCTTATGCTACCACTCTGAGTAGCCTTGGTTAGGTCATGGCCTCTCCCTAAACCAGTCCCTGGAGCTAAACTAATGCAGCCCACTCATTAGCTTGGGCCTGATTTACATCAGTTCCACAGGATACAATGATTACCTTAAGCCAGTCAGCTTCTCCCTCCATAGGTGAAGATAGATAGGGTCATAATTAAGTAGTATAGTTTGACTTTTGATATATGCAAATCTCTTATTTTACTGAATTTATAAATTTGCTTTGAGATGTTACAAATAGTAAAATTTAAGTATAAATTACATAAAGTACCCTACAAATATTACTTCAAGTGGGTATCTTACTTCCTAGCCAGCATTTATTCCCCCTCTGTATTGGTCAGTATTTCCAAAGAAACAGAACCTATAGGAGACTATGAAAAGAGAAATTTATCTTGAAGAATTGACTCTTGCAATTCTAGAGGCTCAGACATCCCATGATCTTCCATTTGCAAACTGGAGACCCAGGAAAGCTAATAGTGTAATTCAGCCCAAGTCTGAAGACCTGTAAATCTCAGTCTGAGCATAAATGAGATGTGATAGCTCAAGCAAATGAGGCAGAATAAAAGGCATGAATTCTTTCTATCTCAGCTTTTTGTTCAACAGTTTAGTTGATGCCTATCCACTGTGGGAAGCACATCCTAAGTTACTGAGTCCACCAGTTCAAATGCAAATCAACCCCAAGGATGCATATAGAAACTGTCCAATCTGGGTCTCTTGTGGGTCAGTCAGGTTGACATTTAAAGTTAGCCTTCTTTCCCTCCATACTAGTAATAGTAACCTGGTGAAACTAGTGTCTTTTTTTAGTATTAGGACTGTATTTCAACTCTGATATAAAAATCTTATACTAATTTAAAATCAAGATGTGTTAATTAAATGAAATTTCAATATTAGTATCCATGTATGGTTACTTCTTAAGTATTAAAACTTTTCTCCTGTTTTTTATTTTATCTTTTCAGGGCTAATTTCATATACTGAGTATCTTTTCTTGCTTACTATCCTCACAAGTAAGTGTTCTACAATTTTTCTCACTGATAATGTGTAATTTTCTATCTTTACAGACATAATTTTGAAAGTTTGATCTGTATATCCTTATCATTAAAATTATTGGTACTTTGGTTTCTGTATCTACAGAATGATAATGTAGGATTTGGTTACTTCTTTAAGTCTCTCTACCTCCCATGTACTATAGCACTCCATAAATTTGTCTCCTTAATACAAGTTGAGTATCCCTTATCCAAAATATTTGGGACCAGAAGTAGTGGGTTCTTGGAAAAGTCAGACACATTTTAGCACAGAAAAACATAGAAAAAAAAATATCATGACTTTCCTGATGACCCAGTATTTCCAGTTTCAGCCTTTTTTGAGATTTTCTGAATATTTGCATATACAAAATGAGGTATCTTGGGTCTGGAACCCAAACCTAAATGCAAAATTTCTGTATGTTTCATATACACATAGTCTGATGGTAATTTTATACAATATTTTTTAAAGAATTATTTTATTTAACTTTTATTTATTATTATTATGTTTTCACTTGACCAGAGAGAGAAAAAGAAAGTGAGAAAGCAAGCTACCAGGTCTGGGACTCAAACCACAGTCAGCCATGTGGGAGTCCAGCACCCTTTACCACCATACCACTTGCCAGCCCCTATACAGTATTTTTATATTGCAGCATTTTGATTACGATCCTTCATATGAGATTAGGTGTGGAGGTTTTTACTTGTGGCATCATATCAGAGCTCAGAAAGTTTCAAATTATGGAGCATTTCAAATGTTAAATTTTTAGATTATAGATGTTCAATATGTAGAAGGACCGTTGAACAAAATAATGATAGTTAGACTTCACCTAAAAATGTTAAAAACCCTTGAGACCAGCAGATGGCATCCCTAGACTCCCATATACTTGGCTCTATTTTGAGTCCTGGACATAGGCTTAAAATTCACGTCGGGTGCATGTGCATGCATGCCCAAAATCCCAAGAGAAGAACGGAGGAGAAGGGATTGTGATGTGGCCATTCCCCGTAGGGAGCAATTTCTCGCTTTCTGTCTCTGTGTCTCTTCAGTGAGCGTACATGCCCTATAGCAAAAATCTCTCTTTAAAAAAAAGAAATACTAAAAACCCTCATCTGACTTTATACAAAATTCCTGATCATTATAAAAGTTTGAAGGTCATGGAAAACAAGGAAAGACTGAGAAATTTACAAGTTCGAGGAGACTAAGGAGATATGACAACTAAATGTAACATGCTGCCTTGTGTTTAATCTTAGAGTTAAAAAAACTATATTGATGAAAAAACATGAACTACCTACGAAGTCTGTAGTTTTAACTCATAGTGCTATACCAGTGTTAATTTCTTAGTTTTAATAGATGCATTGTGATGTTGACAGTACAGAACGCCAGGTGGAGAATATATAGGGACCCCGTACTTTTTAAATTGCGTATCTATAAGTCTAATAATTGCAAAGTGAAAAGCTTTTTTTAAAAAAAAAAAAAATCCACTCTAAGAAAAGAAAGTAAAAAGTACTATAAATGTTTCTCAACTTATGATGTGGTTATATGCTGATAACCCTTCATAAATTGAAAATTCACTTAGTACATTGAATGTATCTAATACACCTAACCCCCTAAATATCATAGCTGAATCTAGTCTACTTTAAACATGCTCAGAGCACTTTAGCCTATGGTTTGGCAAAATCAACTAACACAAAACCTATTTTTTAATAAAGTGTTGAATATCTCAAAATTCAAGTGTGGCTCCTACTAAATGTGTATTGTTCTTGCACCATTGTAAAGTTGAAAAAAAATCATGATGGGCAGAACTCTTATAAGTAGGGAACCGTGTGTAATCAGTAAGAAAAAAAAAAAAAAGGTTCTGTAAGAATATACAAAAGCCCCTAGTAGAGCCTAGAGAAATAAACTCTCAAATTAATCTCTGTTGAAGGACAGAACACTTAGCAGAGCAGTGCATCATCCTTGGAAAGGGGTCGAAGAAGACAGGGACAGAGCCTTAAAACCTTGTGTTAGCCTTTGAAAACTATTAGGAGAAGAGAATATTAGTTTCTTTGTTTACTCATATTTTTTTCTGGTTGTTTCAAATTTGAAGCTCTAACTGCAAATAATTTGCATTTCACCAGCATTTAAATAATTACTCGTTTCTCACTTCATTGCAGAACCCCATACTGGGTTTCATGTTGCTTTTAAAATGCTAGATGCAGATGGTAATGAGATGATTGAGAAAAAGGAATTTTTTAAGGTGAGTAAATACTATTAATAGTTTTGGCTTATCGTAAAACACCTGAATGCTTATGTGATCATTTTACATTTCTGTAAAAATCAGAATTATATTCATTATTGACACGTGAAATGTCAAGAAATCATTCGTATATTCAAAAATACTAGATTTTCTGCAGTACAACATTGGGTAAACCAATAAGTAAACAGATCATAAGATTCTATTTGCTTCTTTTGCCAGTACCAAGTCTGCCTCATCTGAATCTTTCCATTTCATGAGAAACATCAACTCTCCACTGCTGTCTGTGGCACCAATTATTCGTTCAGGATCAAGACCTCTGGCAAAGCCTCTTGGTTTATCAGCAGCATCTCTCTTCTTCTTTGATTTGCTATCATCAGATTCACTGTCAGATAAAGATTTTCTCTTTGTACCATCTTTCTCTTTACCAGCTTTTTGAGAATTAAGAAATGCTTCAATTAACTCTGGACAATCTAAATTTTCTTCTGGTTCCCAAGTATTGTCAGCATCTGTAAATCCCTTCCACTTCAAGAAATATTCCACCTTCCCATTCACTACGCGTCGGTCCAGTACTTTTTCCACCACAAATTCTTCAGGCTCTGCCTCTTCAACTTTTTTACTCTTTCCATTCTGTTTCTTACCCATTTTTTGCAATGTAGTTTCATTGGAGGCCATTTTTTATTGCAGACTTGAAGAGTTCACCGCTCCGAGCTGCTCCGGGTCCATCATTTTACATTTCTGTAAAAATCAGAATTATATTCATTATTGACACGTGAAATGTCAAGAAATCATTCGTATATTCAAAAATACTAGATTTTCTGCAGTACAACATTGGGTAAACCAATAAGTAAACAGATCATAAGATTCTAAAAGGAGAAATAAGATTAAGCATCTGTTTTAGGATTTATTTTTATGATTTTAGCAAATAATAATACAGCAAAAAGGGCATCATAGAGTATATGTACTTTAAAGAATGTGTTAAAGATAGATTAAAAATTATTCTTGTGCCAAAAATGACAAAAACAAATAAGAATAGTTAAAAACATGAGTCTTTTTTAAAAATATGAAAAATAGGTAAGTTTAAAGTGGTGCAAATTTTCCAGAAATTTACTGAAGCTAATATTTGAAAAACTGAAAATATGCTTAAATGGTATTTTACGAGACATAACTCCAGAATATCCAAAGGATAAATTTCATTCTGTTAAAAAATGGTGGTGATGTCAAAAACTACCTCAATATACATCAACTCTTGGGAATGTGTCATTTAAGGGTAAATCTTTTGTGTGTGTTTTTAAATTTTTTTGTATTTAACATTTATTTATGTGTGTGTGTGTGTGTGTGTGTGTGTGTTTATTTGACCAGAGAAGGATAGAATGAGAGAGAGAGAAAGTGAGAAAGCAAGCCGCCAGTCTGGGACTCAAATGGCAGTCGGCATGTGAGAGTCCAGCATCCTTAACCATCACACCCCCCCGCCCAAGGGTAAATGTTTTTAACCTGTTAACTGTGCATTGTGGAGAAAAGAAGACATATAACACACACATATATATAAACATGTAGTACAATGGTTGGCACATAATAGCTATCATTGATGAATTAATGAGTATGTTTTTAAATGACAAAGTAAGCACATATATAAATAACCATGCTTTTAAAAAAAAAAACCTTAAAATGTGAAGTAGGGCCCTGTTACATTACCAGTAGGAATAAAATATACACATACACTTTTGACTGGAAAACAAAATTGACTGCTTCTTTTAAAGTCAAAGATATATGGGTCTGGCAGGTGGCGTGGTGAAGGGTGCTAAACTCCCACATGGAGGACTAAAGTTCGAGCCCTGGACCTGGCTGCTTGCTTTCTCACTTTCCTTCTCTCTCTCTTGCTCTCTGTCCCTCTCTGGTCAAATAAAAATAAATAAATAAAGTTAAATCATTCTTAAAAAAAAAAAAAAAGTTAAGAATATAATTAACATATGACTAGTAATTCTGTTCCTAGACATATAGTTGGGAAAAAAAAAAAGGAAACTTACATTTAAGGAGGACCTCTATGTAACTATTTATAGCAGCATTGTTCATAATGGTCCCAAGCTGGAACAACCAAAATGTTCATCAGCACTCAACTGGATCAGCAAATTGTATCTATACGTAAGATACTACTCAGCAATCAAATGGAATAAACTATGGATAAATGAAACAACATGGAGGGATCTGAATATAAGAAGTGTATACAATATGATTCCGTTTATATGAAATTATGGAAAAGTGCACATATCTATACTAAAAGAAAATAGATCATTTATGGCTTAGGTCCAGAAAGGAATGAGGACTTGAATACAAAAAGATATGAAAGAACTTGTGGAGTTTGGAAATATTTTAGATTTTGATTAGAGTTAAATGATGGTTGAATGAGAATATAAATTTGTCAATACTCATGAAAGTGTACACTCTAAATGAGTGTATTTATTGTGTATAAATTGTACCTCAGTAAATACCTTTGACAAAGTTTTTTTTTAAGAATTATTTATTTAATTCCATTTGTTACTTTTTTTTTTTTTTCATTTAATCAGGCAGAGACAGAGAGAGAGAGAAAGAGAGAGAGAGAGAAAAGGAAAGCAAGAGAGCAAGCCACCAGGTCCAGAACTCAAACCATGGTTGGCTATGTGGGAATCCAGCACCCTTATTCATCATACCACCTGCTGGCCCCCAACGAAGTTTTATACAACAGCTTTGTAAATATAATTACCAAAATCATTGTTTTTAGGTACAAGAAACTATCTCAAAAACTGAAAACAGGGACCAGCAATGGTGCAGTGGTTAAGTACTCCCATCTGCCAACCAGGTTTGAGTTCCAGACTCGGCAGCCTAAAACCCATGCCAGTGCATATATATGCATGCCCAAAATCCTGAGGGGAGAATGGAGAAGGGATTGTGGCATGGCCATCCCCTCTTGGGGGTGATTTTTTGATTTCTGTCTCTCTATCTCTTTGGCAGGCACCCACAGCCTATAGCAAAAATGTATCAAAAAAAAAAAGTAAAAACAAAGGACCTAGTAAAAAAATGTCCTAAATAGAGAATAATCCTATGAAACAGTGGAATTCCATAAAAATTGGTTTATAAATGTTTAACACCTCGAAAAATTATTTGGAAGAGAGCTTATAAATCTAAGCATGTTGGAGAAACTAGGGCAAATGACATAGGAATTCATGTGAGTGGGCAATAACATTTTCAGACGTTTACCTTAAAGTATAGCAGAAGTTGGGACCAACAGTTAGCGTAATGGCTATGTCGCTGGACTCCCACGTAGTCGACTGCGGTTCGAGTCTCGGCAGTGGCTTAAACTCAACGCCGAGCGCGTGTGCATGCGTGCCCAAGATCCCGAGAGGAGAATGGAGGAGAAGGGATTGTGGCGTGACCATCCCCCCAGGGGGTGATTTCTCGCTTTCTGTCTCTCTGTCTCTGTCTTTCTGGCAAACGCACATGCCCTATAGCAAAAACCTCTCTAAATAAATAAATACAATAAAGTTAAATATAATTCATTTTTTAAAAGATGGCAATGGTCTTAAAAAATAAAGATACCTACATAATAAACATTTTAATTAAATTCATGTCCACTTTAGAACCAAGGCCTTTTTAACTTATTTTTTATTTTATTTATTTTTTAAGATATATTTACTTATTTAATTTTATTTGTTATTATTATTTTTGTTATTATTAATTTGACCACAGAGAGAGAGAGAAAGAGAAAGGGAAAGCAAGAAAGTAAACCACCAGGTCTGGGACTCAAACTGTGGTTGTCCATATGGGAATCCAGAGCCTTTAACCATCATGCCACCTGCAGCCTTCTATTTTATGGGGTTTCTTTTTAGAGAGATTTTTGCTACAGGGTGTATGTGCTCACTGAAGAGACAGAGAGACAAATTGAGAAATTACTCCCTGGGGAGTTGATGGGAGTAGAATGGCCACACCACAATCTCTACACCTTCATTCTCCTCTCAGGATTTTGGGCGCATACACACGCACATGCACCCAGAGTAAGTTTCAAGCCTCCAGGTCCGCAACTCAACCATGGTCAGCCATGTGGGAGTCCAGGAATGTAACTATTACACCGTCTGCTGGTCCCCCAAGACCTTTTCAAAAATCTATAGACACTTATTAAAATCCCTTATTATTTTTCTTGCCTAACTATACCCATATATATCATCTGCAGTTTTCAGTTTTTAGATTTTTATGATTTTTTTCCTAGACTTTATGATCTTACACTAATTATAAGCAAAATTTTTAGCAATGTACCTTTATCTCACAACTCTTAAAGCATTCAACTCATTTTTTAATAGATACAGTTATCTTTCAGAGTAATTTTTAGTGGTATAAATAGTTACATTGTTTCAGGTTAAGCTGCAGATAAGCAGGAAGAAAGAAAAAAGGGATAAAACTGTCTCATTTTTAACCAAGAAACATAAACTTCATGAAGGTGACCTGCTAGAATGGTAGGAGGCACAGAGTCTCAGCCAGTTTCCTTGACACTGCATTTTCTAATGGAGTCTGGCAGCTGCAGTGATAACTGTGTTCTGAGAGCATAGGGTCTTGCCAGATTTAAAAGACTTGGTATTAATACTTTTATATTTGGAAGGTTTTAGCTATAGGGTGTGTTCACTCAACAGAGAGACAGTGATACACAGAAAGTGAGAAATCACATTGGAGGTTGTATTACCACTTCTGAAAAAATATACACAATCTCTGTTTAATGCTTCCATTTCAGGCTCTTTTGAACCAAATTTGGTTGTCTTGGACGCTACACCTTTACCCAGGCCAAAAAAGGAGAACAGTATCCCAGGGTTCCCCAAGTAGTTAATTTCTGCCTCTTAACTTTTTGGTATTTCCAGAAAACCCCATTACCTCCCAGTAATAGTAAATAAAATTAAGTAATTATAAAAAGTACAGCAAGCATAATGGGCTTGCAAACTCAAAAGACAGCAAATATGAACTCAGCTGCTGGGAGCTAGTGTGCAAGCCTGCTTGAGATTGGCCAACAGCTTCAGATATGACACATGACTTTCCATGAGCCTCTGCCATTGGTCCTCCAGACAAAATAGGGGAGATTGATTAATTTATGAATTAGTTATTGGAGGCCAGTTATGCTTATTTTTATTACAAAGGAAAAAGAATCTAGGATACAATTTTAAGAAATCAGATTCTGTAATACTACTTTCAACCCAAGAAGAGGATGAACACAGGCATAATTCCAGACTCCCTTCAAGATTGCAGCCTGATGTATTGCTATAAAATTCTAGAAAGGAGGGGCCAGCAGGTTGTGTGGTGGTTAAAGGTGCTGGACTCCCACATGGCTGACCGTGGTTCAAGTGCCAGACCTAGTGGCTGACTTTCTCACTTTCCTCCCTCTCTATCTGTGACTCTCTCTGATCAAATAGAAAATAATAAAAATAATAACTAAACTTAAATAATTCTTTAAATAAAAATTCTAGAGAGGCAACTTTAGGTGAGCCACAGTGGCACACCCGTAACACATTATTACATTGTTACACTCTGCAGCTCTGAACCACATAGGAAGGTCCTAGGTTTACATCCTGAGGGCTCCCTGTCCCCACCAGGTGCATAGGTGCTAGTAATCCTGGTTGGCTGAGGCGGGGGCAGGTCAACATGAACACACTGGGGGGGGGGGTGCCTGTTAACCCCTCCTCCACCCAACCCACCATGTCTGTCACTCTCATGGGAAAAATAAATATACTTTCAAAAATTTTATCTTTAAATTCAATTCCATTTAAGATAAAGAAAGCAGAAAAATAATAGTACTCATCTGGCCTGAACAGTGACTAAATGGCTTTATTTATGGTCCCTTAGGATAACGAATGTTAGAAGTTTAGAGCACTTCTTTGTTGTTGTTGGTTTTTTTTTAAGAATTATTAATTTAATTTTATTCATTCATTTGTTTTCATTTTATCAGAGAGAGATACACAGAGAAAAAGAGAGAGGAAAAGTGAGAAAGCAAGTCAACATGTCCGGGTCTCGCACCATGGTCAGCCATGTGGGAGTGTCCAGCGCCTTAACCACCATGCCACCTGCTGGTCCCCAGAAATTTGGAGCACTTCTAAAAAGCATTGTCATCAAGCATTGTGCAGCACAGCTGAAGTGTGAGCCTCTGTTCATACCTAAGAAGTGGGGTCATAATGTGAACTGTACACTATAGTCAGAAGCCATCATTGTATTTTAGTGTTCCAATATCCATGTCTGACCGTGGCAGGAAAGGTGAGCTCACGGTGGAGAGGGTGCAGCCCATTCATAGCAGTATGCTGGATGCTGCTGCTCAGCAGGCAGAGCCATGCAGGAGGCCCGGTTTGATTCTTGGCTCACTCTAAAAAGCTGGACATGGGGAACCAGCAGTTAGCGTAATGGCTATGTCGCTGGACTCCCACGTAGTTGATCACGCCTGTCCCCACCAGGTGCATAGGTGCTGGTAATCCTGGTTGGCTGAGGCGGGGGCAGGTCAACATGAACACACGGGGGGGGGGGGTGCCTGTTAACCCCTCCTCCACCCAACCCACCATGTCTGTCACTCTCATGGGAAAAATAAATATACTTTCAAAAATTTTATCTTTAAATTCAATTCCATTTAAGATAAAGAAAGCAGAAAAATAATAGTACTCATCTGGCCTGAACAGTGACTAAATGGCTTTATTTATGGTCCCTTAGGATAACGAATGTTAGAAGTTTAGAGCACTTCTTTGTTGTTGTTGGTTTTTTTTTAAGAATTATTAATTTAATTTTATTCATTCATTTGTTTTCATTTTATCAGAGAGAGATACACAGAGAAAAAGAGAGAGGAAAAGTGAGAAAGCAAGTCAACATGTCCGGGTCTCGCACCATGGTCAGCCATGTGGGAGTGTCCAGCGCCTTAACCACCATGCCACCTGCTGGTCCCCAGAAATTTGGAGCACTTCTAAAAAGCATTGTCATCAAGCATTGTGCAGCACAGCTGAAGTGTGAGCCTCTGTTCATACCTAAGAAGTGGGGTCATAATGTGAACTGTACACTATAGTCAGAAGCCATCATTGTATTTTAGTGTTCCAATATCCATGTCTGACCGTGGCAGGAAAGGTGAGCTCACGGTGGAGAGGGTGCAGCCCATTCATAGCAGTATGCTGGATGCTGCTGCTCAGCAGGCAGAGCCATGCAGGAGGCCCGGTTTGATTCTTGGCTCACTCTAAAAAGCTGGACATGGGGAACCAGCAGTTAGCGTAATGGCTATGTCGCTGGACTCCCACGTAGTTGATCACGGTTTGCGTCCTGGACCCGGTGGCTTAAAAAACTCACGCCAGGCGCATGTGCGTGCGTGCCCAAGATCCCAAGAGGAGAATGGAGGAGAAGGGATTGCGGCGTGGCCATCCCCCCTGGAGGGTGATTTCTCACTTTCTGTCTCTGTCTCTCTCTGTCTGACGAGCGCACGCGCCCTATAGCGAAAAACTCTCCCAAAAAAAAAAAAAAGCTGGACATGGAAGCAGGTGCCTATAGTCGTAGCTACTCAGGAGGCTAGGACAGGAGGATTTCAACACAAGATCCTGTCTAAAACACCACGTGCACGCATGCACACACACAATTGAAGGCAAGGACGTTCCATGGGCTGCTGCAGTAGTTCAGATTACAGCTATAAATAAAAAATAGGAAATGCAGTCAAGACACTATGGAATAACTTCTACAGAACCTGATTTCCAGTTGGATTAGAGGAATGAGGGGAAATGAGGAATCAACAGTCATTCTTTTTTCCAGTTTACCTGACTAGGTATGATAATAGTACTGATTAATCAGAAAAAGGAAAACTGGTTCTTATTGAGGATTGGTTATGTCTCACATAATATTTTATTGAATCTTTACAGCAACCTACAAATGAGTGGAAGTATATCCATTTTAAATATGAAAAGAATTGATATGCACACAGTATTGCAGTCATGATTTGGTTCCAAGTTCATCCAATTCTAGAGCATTCTTCTTTTTTTTTGATGTCAGCATGTCTCATAAGAAGGAAAATTCAGGGGCCAGCAGGTGGCATGGACTCCCACATAGCCGACCACAAGTTGAGTCTTGGGCCTGGTGGCTTGAGATTCACACCAGGAACACGTGTGTGCCTGCCCAAAAATCCCAGGAGGAGAAGAGATTGCGTGTGGCCATCTCCCCCTAGTGGGTGATTTCTCACTTTCCCTCTCACTGTCTCTCTCTCTCTCCAGTGAACACATGCACCCTATGGCAAAAACCTGAAGGGAAAAAAAAGGAAGGAGAATTCAAAGGGAGCCCAGGTTGAGAAAGATCTTTACTGTGAGCTTAGAAATAATGAATCTGAAAAACTGGTAGGACACCCATGCCAAAACACACAAGAATAGCAAGCAACTTTCTGGAGGTCAAGAATGTAGTCAGAATTAGGGAACATCCTTACGGAGGTGAAAACTAAGTCTTGAGCATGTGTGATCTCAGAGGGGGGAATTGTAAGTTCTAAGGGATAAGATGGAATCGTGGAGAAGTTTTATTTTGGAGGTCACGCTGTGGTTGAGAAGTCAGTAACAAAATTGAGAAGGAGATGGGACCAGCAGAATGCATAGTGGTTATGTCATAGGACTCCCACATGGCCAACTACAGTCTGAGTTCCGGACCCAGTGTCTTCAAACTCAAGCCAGGCATGTGTGTGTATGCCCAAAATCCTTGGAGGAAAAGGGATTGCGGTATGCCCATCCCCCCTAGGGGGTAACAGTAACAGCATAGTTAACCTAACAGAATGTCACCTGTTTGTATCATGGCTTTTTCAGACAAATTACTCTCTACCTGAGTAATCCTGACAGTCTTAAATCTGTTCCTTATCCTGGAGGTCCAATATCTAGAGAGGAAAGTTACCTTGGGACTTACTGCAACGGTATTGCAGGTCCTGCTTGTGCAAACACATTTTGTTCTTAAGTTAAACTAATTTTCTTCCTTAACCATCAAATATCTAAAAATAATTTTTGAGAGGTTTTGGTATAGGATGCATGTGCTTGCTGAAGAGAGAGAGAGAGAGAGAAAGTGAGAAATCACCCCCTAAGGGGGCTGGCTATGCCACAGTCCCTTCTCCATTCTCCTCTTGGGATTTCGGGCATGCATGCACATGGTTCCTGGCTTGAGTTTTAAGCAGCCAGGTCCAGGACTTGAACCACGGTTAACTGTGTAGGAGTCCAGGGACATAAACATTATACCATTTGCTGGTCCCCTGAAAAGAATATTTTTAATCTACTGCTTACGTTTCTTACTCCTTCCTCTTCAGCTCCCCGCTCCCCCTCCCCGCCCCATGTCTGTCAGTTCCTACCACTCTGTTGAAACTTCTTCTGTATTGATTCCTTCCAGCCTACAAAATGTAAGGGGCTTTCTACTCAGTCTCTATCCTACTTGACCACTTCTTAAAGAGTCTAGTATAAAACACTCCCTTGTAATTGTTTTTTTCTTCCTGAGATTCTATTTTCCTGCTCTCTTTCGGCTTTCTTACTTCTCTGGTACCCTGTTTACTATTCTCTCTCTCTCTCTCTCTCTCTCTCTCTCTCTCTCTCTCTCTCTCTTTTGAGGGAGATTTTTGCTATAGGGCGTGTGTACTTGCCAGAGAGACAGAAAGTGACTTAGATATATTTTCTGATTATATTCATGGGAATCACAAAACTTAGGGAGCCAAATCGTAGAGGTTTTGTTTCTGCTATGCATATATCTCTACAATTGTAAAGTTGGAGATAATCTTGTAAAGGAATGTAGTCAAGTCCCTGGTAATATCACTGTCATAGTTACCAGAACCAAAGTTTTAGTGGACTATATAGCAATATTTGATAGCAACTCGAGGCCAAATCACAAAGCCTATAGATAAGCAGACAATGCATGTAAAACTGAGGGCACGTTGTTTCAATTTTCAGAGAGCTCTGTTAGTGTGCCTTACTGCATAGTGTCTTACTGTGTACACAGCTCTGCTCCGAAAGTTGTTGCACATCTTTACTTACAAGTTTTTCACATGCATTTTTTCATATATTTAGTATATTACATTTATAGAACAGTTTTGAATATTACAGATTACTCCCTAAATGTTTTCTTGGGCTCCATGAATTAAAACATAAAAAGCATGTGTTAGTATACATTGCTGATTTTTTTTTAAATGGGCTGTAAGCCTATTAAAACTTCTTTGTACCGATCTTATAAATGAAATACTAAACTTAATAACCCGCATAGCAATACACAAATATCATCATAGCATTCGAGTCTGTTTTAAATAAAACAGCATTGAGGAGAGGAAATAACTACATTTACATTAACTATTTGAATACTTATTTCTCTTCCATGGCCCTTGTATTAGTTGACCTAAGTATGTAGCATCTTGTATTTGAAATATTCTTGAAAGAACCTTTTTTTTTTTTCAGATCAGAAAAGCATAAAGAGAAGGAGGTTTTTCTTTTTTTTAGTTATCTCAATATTTTCCCAGTAAATTTTATGTATTGTTCTTCACATAAGTGCTAAAGAAGTAATGATAATTACTTTAATATTCAAAGCAGAAATGTAATCAAGTGGTTTGAACAGCAAATGAAAAGTAGTGATAAAATATATTAATGTAAAGTCTTCTGAAAATGTCCTAAAATACAAATTGCCCCAGTTCGTTTTTTTGTGCCTTGTGCATGAGCTGTTCTCTGTCAGATAATAATAAATGTCAACAGTGATCAAAGCTAGTAATAGTGAATCCATTTCATCTTTACCTTGATAGGTATCAAATCTGCCTATGTGGGGTAGGTGCCAGCGTTTTAGTACAGTTTCTCTAAACAATAGATTAATGACAGGTATGTTTGCTAGTATTGTTCTTTGGTGGTCCTTCCAGTTTCTCTAAACAATAGATTAATGACAGGTGTGTTTGCTAGTATTTTTTTTTAGGTGGTCCTTTTATTTCACACTGCTTTCATACTAGTAGGAAGGACTGAGTTCTTAATTTAGTAGTGTTATAATTTTTTCATATAAATATAACTGTTAGGGTTGCTAAATAAATATAAAAGCCTTCAGTAGATTTTATTCTTCTTGATTTTTTAAACAGTATTCTTGCTCCAGAATTTAAACTATCATGATCTGGAAAGCCAAAAGACATTAACTTGACCCTATGTACTTTATCTTCAGCCTAAAATTGAAAGTATTGATCAATATAAATTGATATAGCCAATTTCGTTGAATGTATGTGTTCATTCAGGATTTACATCTAATGGACACCTTCCTGTTTCTTTTACCACTTACAGATAACCATCTTTCTTTCTGTTTTTCTGACAAAGCACACCTGCCTGTTACTTTTTTTTTTCTTTTAATTTTGCCAGAGGGTGTATGCTCTCTCAGTGAGGGCTGGAGGGGTGGGTGATGATGGGGAGAGGGAGCAAGAGGGAAAGTGCAAAAGCAGCCCCGATGGGAGATGATCACACCACAGTCCTTTCTCCATTTCTTTCAGGATGTTGGGCACACATGCACTTTATCAGGCGTGTCTTTGAAGCTGTCCAGTCTAGGATTCAAATCATGCCATATGGGATCCAGCCACCTTCACCACCAGGCCATTGGCTGACCCGAAGCACCCTTATTTCTACAGAAATTTTGTTCTCTCTGCCTCGAATGGACTTTCACCATTCCTGCAGTAACCTTTACTCATCCAAATATCAGCCCAAATGTCATCTCCTTAAAGAAAAACTACCTGGAATAAGCCTAGTTAATAGTTTACCCTCCCCAGCCATCTCTGAATCCTGTTGCCCTACTTTATTTTAGCTATAGCATTTGATGCTATCTGAAATCACCTTATCTATTGACTTGTTAATTATCTGTAGCCCATTGCAGTGTGTGTTCAGTGTGTACAAGGACACTGTCCAGTGAGCACTGGATTTTCAGCTCTCAGGACAGCACTGTCCTCACGTGGGAGTCATTTAGTTAGTAGTATGTTGTATCATGAATCAGTGCTGTGGGTGGGCATTTTTTTTTTTTTTTGGAGAGATTTTCACTATAGGGCGTGTGCGCTCGCCAGACAGACAGAGAGAGACATAGAGACAGAAAGCGAGAAATCACCCCCCAGGGGGGATGGTCACGCCGCAATCCCTTCTCCTCCATTCTCCTCCCGGGATCTTGGGCACGCATGCACACGTGCCTGGCGTGAGTTTTTTAAGCCACCGGGTCCGGGACACGAACCGCAGTCGACTACGTGGGAGTCCAGTGACATAGCCATTACGCTAACTGCTGGTTCCCTTTAAAAATATGTTAGAAAACCAAAGGTATCCTTTGTCATAGGTCTATAGGCCAAAATGTGTATTTTTATGCTCTTTCAAATTGAGGTATTACTGTAGAATTTAATATATAGCTCTTTAATCTTCAAAGTACACTAGAACCTGCCATAAACCTCTCCTTGATTCCAAATTGAAATGTTTCATGTAAGACCTGACATGACCATTTATCCTGCACTAAACCCATTTGAATAGATTAAAGACAGACCCTTGTTATTCACTAAATTCCATATCATATTGGGATAAACCTCCTAAAAAATTCTTATTTCAATGAACTAATCTCATTTGGGGTTTTGTTTTGTTGTAACTATTAGGCAGTAATACTGTGTGGATATTGTAACAATAAATTAAGTCATTTAATATAAAAGGATATATCAAAAGGACAACAGTGGAATATTGAAATAGTCCATTGAAATATGCCTGTAAATTTGACAACTCAGATAAAACAAATACTTTTTTCATTATATACATGTGTGTATATACATACATGCATGTATGTATGCATACATACATATATACATACATACATCTCCCACATGGCCAACCATGATTCAAGTCCGGACCTGGCGGCTTGCTTTCTTGCTTTCCTCCTCCCTCCCTTCCTCTCTCTTGCTCGGTCCCTTTCTAGTCATATTAAAATAAATAGATTAGATAGATAGATAGATAGAGTTAAATATAATTCTTTTTTTTAAAATATTCAATTGTATGAATATACTATACCTATTTCCTTCATTCATCCATTAAGATAGAGTTAAATATAATTCTTTTTTTTAAATATTCAAATGTATGAATATACTATACCTAATTCCTTCATTCATCCATTAACAAAAAGAAACAAGGGAACCAGCAGTTAGCGTAGTGGCTATGTCACTGGACTCCCATGTAGTCGACCGCGGTTCGCATCCCGGACCCGGTGGCTTAAAACTCACGCCGGGCACGTGTGCGTGCGTGCCCAAGATCCCGAGAGGAGAATGAAGGAGAAGGAATTGCGGCATGACCATCCCCTCTGGGGGGTGATTTCTCGCTTTCTGTCTCTCTGTCTCTCTCTGGCGAGTGCATGCATGCTATAGCAACAAACATCTCCAAAAAAAAAAAGAAACGAAATGGAGAAGTGATTCTGGTGTGATTCCCCATGAGGGGTGCTTTCTTTCTCTGTCTCTGGTGTGTGCACACACCCTCTGGCAAAATTTTTAAAATAATTAAAGTAATTTAAAGTAACTTTTTCTCCTAAAGTAAGTAGTAGAGTAGAGGCATTGAAAACTGACTGATAGACTTAAAAAACTAGAACTAGGCCATTTGCCAAAAACAAATATAATTTAAGTAACTTAAGTTTGAAATAGTTGATTTGGAATTTAATTGCAACAGTTTTCAAACCGTTAACAAAGAAATAACAGAAAAACAGATGAAGATATGGCCCCTAATTGAGTTGAGATCATAGTTTGGGATTTTGTCTATATCTAAATTTTATAAAAATCCTTTCTTTTTAAATTTGCTTTCCATTTGAGGATTATAAATGACTCTCAAAGGTAGGTAGGTTTTTTTAATGTACTCAACTTCAAGGTATTGTTGACAATGTTATAATTAGTAGAAATGTGAATCTTTAATGTTTTATAAATGCATAAAAGTAAAAGGAAGCACATGTGTATGATATAAATAACTTTTTAAGAGCTATGTACTTGAAAATGTGGCCATAAACTCCCAGAGATACATAGAATCAATTGTGAATAAAAGTCTTTTGAAAGAAAGACAGGGTAATCATGAAGTTTTTATAGAATGCTGCCTCTTAGAACATGTGTCTAGTTAGTAAACTAGCTTTCTTAGTAGAAAATTATTATAATAATGTTAATATTTTCTTTGATTCTTACATGGTGTAAGGGAAAAAATGTAAGTTACAATGCAGAAAGAATTTAAGTAAATATTCAACAGATAACTGATTTGTATTTTATAATAACAACTTCACATCTTTGTTTTAAGTTGAAAAATCAAAAAGCATACATGTAAAACCATGTTTGCAATTGTTTCAGCTGCAGAAGATCATAAGTAAACAAGATGACCTGATGACACTGAACACTAGAACAGAATGCCAGGTATGTGCAAATAGATGATATTCATAATGGCTGCTTTATTCTGTTTGTTCATATTAGTATTCCAGGGACCAGCAGGTAGTGTGGTTAAGGGCATTCAATTCTCACACAGCCTGCCGCGGTTTAAGTCCTTTGACGTGCTGGCTTAAAAATCACGACCATCACGTACATGCCCAGAATCCCAGGAGGAGCATAAAGGAGAAGGAATCGTGGCATAGCCATCCTCCCGGTGCAAGTGATTTCTCACTTTCCCTCTGTTTCTCTCTCTGGAAAGCGTAGGCATCCTATGGCAAAAACCTGAAAAATCATTTAGTATTCAGATAGGTGATAAGATTTATCAGTAACTTAATATTTTAAATATTTAAAATAGATGTGCTATCTTTACATGGTCCTAACATAAAAGGCACACAAAAGTATGTATTCAGATAAAACGGATCTCTGAATCACCCAGTTCAATTTCCTGTGTATTCTTCCAGAGATATTTTATTCACATGTAAGCATATACACTGGACATTCAGAAGTTCATTGAAATGGTATTATGAACAACTGTGCATGGATTCCAAAGTTTTTGCACCAAAATAAACTCATTCATTAATTCAATTTTCCACGAGTTTTTTGAAGTTTCTCACATGTAAATAAGTATGTAGCCATATATTCTTTCTTTTCTGCTTTTATATAAGTGGTAGCATACTATACATTGTTCCACATTTCTCTTATTTTTACATAATGTATCTGAATATCTCAGTTCTTTTTTGTGATTTTGTTGTCTTAGTACTTTGTTGTCTCGATGTTTCTGTTTATGTAACCATTTTTCTTTTGAATGGCATTTAACATGTACTCATTTTTTGATGTTACAAAAATTCTACATTAAATAAGCCTGTAATTACATCATTGTATATATATGTGGATATATATAAGGGATACCTTTCCAGAAATTCAATTGCTGGGTCAGAAAGTACAAAGATTTCTAAGGTTATTGACAAACTTTGAGACATCATGACAATTATCTTCTATTGAATATGAACCCGTTTTCACTCCCATCAGCAATGCACTTCAGTAAATTCTCAGTGATAGACTTTTCTTTAGTCTTAATTCACACTATGCTTCATATGAGACTTTCTTTTTTAAAAAAAATTATTTAATTTTATTTATTCATTCATTTATTTAAATTTGACCAGAGAGAAATAGATCGAAAAAGTGAGAAAGCAAACCCCCCCCCCAGTGCAGGACTCAAACCATGTTCGGCCATGTGGGAGTGTCCAGCACCTTAACCACCACACCACCTGCCAGTCCCTCCCATGGGACTTTCTTTAATTTCAAAATTATTTGATCATTTAGGGCATTTCTTCTTCAAAATTTGCATATCATTAAAATCACAGGGGGTTTTTTTTATATTTCACCCCCTTTGAGCAGTCCTATACTGGACTTCTTAGTTTTCTATTCCAAGTCCTTAAATAGTGTTACCTTTTTCAAGATATAAGCCATTGGCATTTCGCCTGATCACACCATAAATTTTCCTTCTTCAATGTATCTATCCATCAGACCCCTGAGCATATGCACATATGTACCTGGCATGTTTTAAAAACTGCCATGGCCAGACTCATACTACAGCTCCCATGTAGGATCTGGCTCACTCCATACAGTATCCAATCTCTGTGCTATGGGACTGATCCCAGATTAATTGTTGTGGGATGTTTTGGTTGTAGTTTTTTGTTTTTTGTTTTTTGTGGGGTTTTTTTGAGAGATAGAGGTTCTTTTGTTTTTTTGTTTTTTGTTTTTTTTGCTATAGGGCGCATGTGCTTGCCAGAAAGCCAGAGAGACAGAAAGCGAAAAATCACCCCCCAGGGAGGATGGCCACACCGCAATCCCTTCTCTTCTGTTCTCCTCTCGGGATCTTGGGCACACTCTCACGCACCCGGCATGAGTTTAAGCCACCGGGTCCGGGACTTGAACTGTGGTTGACTACACGGAAATACAGTGACATAGCCATTACACCGTCGGCTACATGGGAGTCCAGCAACGTAGCCATTATGCCAACTGCTGGTCCCGATTTTTTTAATGTACTCATACTTTATTTTAAGTTATCTAATTATTTTTATTCTTTAAAAGGTCTTTTATATATCAAAGCCAGTTATAAAGAACCAACCTGAATTATCTTCTGGTGTAGTTGTGCTTTCATTTGTTTACACTTAATTTTTCTGTTCATGTAAATACATTTTTTTTTTTTTTGAGAGGAAGACAGAGAGACAGAAAGTGAGAAATCACATCCCCTGGGGAGGGGAAGACCACGCCGCAACCCCTTGTCCTCCATTCCTCCATTCTCCTCTCAGGATCTTGGGCACACACGCATGCGCGCCCTGCATGAGTTTAAGCCACTGGATCCGGGACTTGAAACCCAGTCGACTACATAGGAGTCCAGCGACATAGGCATTATGCCAACTGCTGGTCCCGTCATGTAAATTTGTTTCTGAAAGGCATTCCTTGGCACCTGACCTTGCCTTTCCTTTTTGTGATAGCATCTCATTATGTCACAGTCCTCTTGTCTCAGTCTCCCAACTAGGACCTACAGGCATGCACCAATGCCAGTTCTTTAGACAGTCTCCTTTTGTTACCCAAGCCATCCTTGAGCTCCTGATCTTCTTGCCTAAGATTCCTGGTTCACTGAGATTACAGGAGTACACCATGCCCTTTAGGTTGAACCAGGAATCAAACCCAGGCCCCACATGTAGGTAGTCCTAGACTCTAGGACACAGAGTCTTAGTAGCATTCACCACTGTGGCTGGACTTACACTTTACTTTTTTACCATCATAAATGGATTTTCTTCCCTCTAGGAAAAAAATTATTACTACTAACCATGAAATTTATATGATTTTTTGATATTTTTGATAGGGTCTATCTTACTGAGTTTTCTTATTTTGATTTCTTTTTTCAGTTGTTGTTCTTGGTTATTCTAAAATCATGTTACTTTTCTTTTTTATCTTTTCTTTTTTGAGAGAGAGATTTTTGCAAAAATCTTTATTCTTCTATTCAATTAAAGTAAATTGCCATGCTGCAATTATGCCACTGGGTCCAGGACTTGAACCCGTGGTTGACTACATGGGAGTCCAATGGCATAACCATTACACCATCTGCTGGTCCCACTTTTTATTGTTTTAATTGCCACAAGGTATGTGTGCTCACCAGAGGGAAATAGAACAAGAAGGAGTGAGGAGATGGAAAAGGCACCCCGCCCCCCACTGAGGTGTCATGGTGTCACAATCCCTTTTCCATTTTTCCATCCTGTTGGGATATGGGTTATGCACACACATGTACTGGCATATTTTTCAAGCTGTCAGGGCCAGGATTCAAACCACTGTCAGCCATGTTGGATCTGGCTCTGTTAATCAGTAAGCTCTAGAATTAGCCCAGGATAATATATTTCCTTTCTATATATAAAAAGTATGTGTGTGTGTGTGTATGTGTATATGTATATATATATATATATATATATATATATGTATATATATCTTTAATTCCAATTGCCATTATTATTTTTTAATTTGACCACAGCGAGAGAGCGAGAAAGGAAAGGAGAAAACAAATTGCCGGTTCCAGGACCCAAATTGCAGTCAGTCATGTGGGAATCCAGTGCCCCCAACCACCACACCACTTGCCGGCCCCAGAATAATATATTTCTATACGTTTGATGACAAAAACATGGAAATAACTACTCCAGAGTTTTATTCATGCCATTTATTCACTTATTCATTTGCTCATCTTTTGAATGTCTAATATGTGCTCGGCATTGTGCTTAGTGCTAGGAAATAATAATGTAAAAACAAAGTAGGAATTAAACTGCAGTAGAATTTGGTTTTATATTCAGCAATATATGGATCTAATCTGATCAGAATCGTTTTCTTTGATTTGCACTTTAGTATACAGTGACTATCAAAAGTAGAAGCTATCTTCTGAAGGAAATTTAGCAGTGGGACCTTCTTTCTATTGTAGAATATATGGATCTAGCTGTAGACCAAGAGGATTAGTACATACTTTATTTCATTAGGACAGGAACACAGCTAATTAAATGCCCCATCTGTAAGTACTTCCTAATGCTCTGGGAGCAAAGCAGTGTTTGCCCAGCTTGAATCTGATGGCATTTTAGCTAATTATTTCATTGATACATTCTCACGTTGGACCACAACCTGAGGCAAATACCCCTAGCTTAACTAAATATGTAGAACTCAAGCACTTGTGGAGACAGAGTTGATCCTAGAAACTTCTAATTCACAACTATGAGTAAAAGAATAAAGTTAGTCTTTCATAGACCATACTATCTATGTATGTGGGAAGCAGGAAAATACAGGGAACTGACCAGAGTCAGGTAAACAGTCCTGAACTGCCAGTTTGTAAGGCAGCTAGGCCAAGGAGAATTCAGGAATGAAGCCAGCGTGATAGAGCTGGAGCTCATTGGAGGATCTGGCGTCCTAGGATTACAACCCAATGTGACATGGGATGTAGAGCACCTCGTGGGCAGGCCTTAGGATGCAGCTATCCTAAGAGCATTTCAAAGAGCATTAGAAGTGGGCACATTTCACAAACTTTTCTGATATGTAAATGTCTATTAAGCAATTGTGTAATGTGTTTGAGGTCCTGTATGTGTGCTATATGTTAAAGTTATAAGTCTTCTTCCCTCAAAGAACGTATTTATTGGCTGGGAAGATATTTAAAAGCAGTCCAGTGTGAGGAGCAAAACTGCCTTTCTACTGTCAAAACAGAAAGGAAACTAGTATCAGTCATTTATTCTTTGACTATATTCTTTCTCATTCACAATGATCTGGCAACCTTTGACATTTTATTTTCATTCTAATGAGAGACTTTATTATTAAATAATCTTAGACTTTTAAGAATTTGGAGGAATGCCTTAGGAGAATAAGGAAGAAAGGCTTTGACTCTAAAATCAAATTCCTGAAAGCTGACTCTGAATTCTTTAATAGTTTTTAGTTTATGGGCAAATTTGAATATTAAAACTGATTACTCTTGGAACCAGCAGGTGGCGTAGCAGTTCCATTGCTGGACTCCCACATAGCTAGCTATCGTTCAAGTCTTGGACCTGGTAGCTTGAAACTCATGCCTGGCACATGTGCATGCATGCCCAACATCCTGGGAGGAGAAGGATTGCAGCATGGTCATACCCCCTGGGATGTGATTTCTCACTTTCCTTCTCACTGTCTCTGTCTGTCTGTCTGTCTGTCTGTCTGTCTGTCTATCTCGTGAGCATACATGCCCTAGGGCAAAAACCTCTCAAAAAAAAAAAAAACTGATTACTCTTGGGACCAGCAAATGGTGTAATGGTTATGTCACTGAACACACACATGGCCAACCATGGTTCATGTCTTGGCCCTCTGGCTTGAAACTCAAGCCAGACACATATGTGTATGTGCCCAAAATCTCAAGAAGAAAATGAAGGAGAAGGATTTGCACGTGGCCATCCTCCTTGGGGGTTGATTTCTCACTTCTGTTTCTATCTCTCCAGCAAACACACACACTCTCTCTCTCCAGCTCTATAGCAAAAAATCTCTCTTAAAAAAAAAATGATTATTCTTTTTGGTTGGGCCACCAGAAATTTCAAAGCAAAATCTATGACCTACCTTTAACAATTATTGGAGATCTGGGACCAGTAGGTGGCATGATGGTTAAGGCACTAGACTCCCACATGACCATGGTTTGAGTTATGGAAAAACACTGCTGCTTAGAGACTGAGGCTACATAGGAGACCCAGGTTTGATTCTCATCTCAACCTAAAAATTATATAATTATAAACTACTTTTTAAAAAGATACTCTCAAAAACATTGTGGATAGATCAAAATTGAATTTTAAAAATATGATCAAATGACCCCAAGGAAGGCAGGAAAGAAAAAATAAACAGAATAAGCAGAAAGCAAAGAATAAAATGACAGACTTAAGTCCTGACATATCAATAATTATAGTAGATGTAAATAGTCTAAATGCACCAATTAAAAGAGATTGGCAGAGGGTCGAGCAGGTGGCGTAATGGTTGGGGCACTGGCCTCCCATATGGTCTATTGTGGTTCAAGTCCCAGACTCGGCAGCTTGAGACTCAGGCTGTGTGCGTGTGCATGGGTGCGCAGAATCCTGACAGGAGAATAAGAGGAGAAGGGGTCGTGGCGTGGCTATCCACCCTAGAGGGTGATTTCTCGCTTTCTGTCTGTCTGTCTCTGTCTTTCTGGCAAGTGCACACACCCTATAGCAAAAATCTGTCTTAAAAAAAAGAGAGAGAGGGAACCAGCAGTTAGTGTAATGGCTATGTCGCTGGACTCCCATGTAGTCGACCGCGGTTCGCATCCCGGACCCCGTGGCTTAAAACTCACGCCGGGCGCGTGTGCGTGCGTGCCCAAGATCCCGAGAGGAGAATGGAGGAGAAGGGATTGCGGCGTGACCATCCCCCCTGGAGGGTAATTTCTCGCTTTCTGTCTCTAATGTCTCTCTCTGTCTGTCTGGTGAGCGCACGCACCCTATAGCGAAAATCTCTCAAAAAAAAAAAAAGAGAGAGAGAGAGAGAAATTGGCAGAGTGGATTAAAGGACATGATCCTTCCTCGGTCTGCTCAAGTCCCACCATGCTATATAGGAGCTTCTCCTAGGGTGTTCTGTGATTTGCTTGAGAGGTGTCTTCTTACCCCATTAATCTACTTATCACTGAAAGAATGTTTTATTGAACTTCTCATAATGCAGTAATTTCATGTTCCACTTCTGTTTCTGACAAGTAGGGTAGGGGTAGGATTAGGAGACTTAGTGGACCATTCCACACCTAAACCTACCATTTGTTTCTCTTAGTGCTTTTGCAAAGTATTTGGCTTAGGGCCAGCTGGTGGCAGGGTGGTTAAGGCAGCTGGATCCTGCATGGTCAGGCTATGCAGTTCAAGTTCTGGAACCAGCAGCTTGAAAAACATGCCTGGTGCCTGTGCATGCATGCCCAAAATCCCAAAAGGAGGGAGAAATGGAGGAGAGAGAATTGCTGCGTGACCATTTCCTGTGGGGGGATGCTTTTTCACTTTTTGTCTCTCTAGAGGACATGCACTCTATAGCAAATTAAGGGGGGAGGGGAAGGTATTTGGCTTAAACTTGTACTGCCTTTTTGTTGTTTGGTTACTGCTAACTTTTTTAGAAGTTTCATTATTCTTTTTGTTAAAATTTATCTTATTCAAGAATTGAAGGGAAAATCTGTGATGCTCCCTCATTCATTAACCTGTACTGGAATTCTCACCTATTAATTTTTTTTTGATTCTTGACTTATTCTGTTTCATTATGTTTATGAAATCTGTTACAATTTTTTTTTTGAGAGGTTTTCACTATAGGGTGTGTGCACTCACCAGACAGACAGAGAGAGACATAGAGACAGAAAGCGAGAAATCACCCCCCAGGGGGGCATGGTCACGCCGCAGTCCCTTCTCCTCCATTCTCCTCTCAGGATCTTGGGTGCACACGCGCCCAGCGTGAGTTTTAAGACACCGGGTCTGGGACGCAAACCGCAGTCGACTTCGTGGGAGTCTAGCGACATAGCCATTATGCTAACTGCTGGTTCCCAAAATCTGTTACAATTTTTAATAAAAAATCTCAGACAACTTATGACTACAACTGATTACTTAGCAATTAGTAAATCATTTATTTCTTTCTTTATGTAGTCATTCATTGTACATCAATACCGTATACAAAATGATATTTTCTATCCAGTATACATTGTATATTGGCTCAATCAAGTATGTAACCATACATGTTATCATCAACAAATAATTTTCTATTTCTTGTTTCTTATGTATTTTGCTTTTTCCCCCCCTGTTGATTCCTTACCTCTCACCTTCTGCCAATCCCCCCCCCTTCTCCCACACTGTCTCTGGTATATACAGTTATTTTCCATGCCCTTTTTTTCCCCATACTTTATTGATTCACTAAAGAGCTTAATTAATGTAAAGACTTTCAATAGCAAGCACAGCTGATGCAAACATATTTAGGAGCGCATGTCTGACTTTAGGTGTAAACCTCAGTGAGTAAAGTGAACATACTATAAAGTAGCACCTCGCTAGGGCTGTATAGCTTACTGCAGGCATTAAATAGGTATTAATAGGTATTTTTTAATTTCAAAAAAGGTTTATTTTTAATATATCAAAATAAAAATATATTAAGAAAAATTTGCTTAAAACTTAAAGCCAAGAAAAAGGTTAGGATTCAGTTCAAATAGTAAGTAGATGAAACACTTCAAGAGAAGACAAAAATCCTTAAATATGGAAATCAAAGCTTTGAAGAAAATCAGTAATGTTTTAGTCTAAAGTAAAAATATTCTATTTCACTAGTTCAGACTCACATAATTAATCTCTCTTCTATTGAATTTGCAGTGTTATTGTAGTCTTATCTTTCCATTTAAACTGTGGAAGTTAACATTCAACTCTAGACTTGTCCCTACCATTAGGCTGACTGACCATTCTCTTGGTTGTTTTCTTATACTCTTATTTCTGTATGTCCGACTTTAGTTTTCCTGGTATAGCACTCCCTTCAGCACTTCTTGGAGAGCTCGTCTGATGTTGGTAAATTCTTTCAAGTTTTGTTTATCTGAGAATGTTTTTGTCTTTTTTTCCATATGAAAGATAATCTTTCGAGTATAGTATTCTTAGTTGAAATTGATTTTCACTTAACACTTTGAATATATTTTCCCACTCTTTCTTTGCTTGCATTGTTTCCAATGAGAGGTCTGATGATAGCCTTATGGGATGTCCTTTGAAAATAACATGATGTTTCTCTCTTGCCAATTTTAGTATCTTGTCTCTGTCTTTGGTTTTGGTCAATCTGGCTATGATGTGCCTTGGGGATGATCTTCTTGGGTTGATTCTATGTGGGGTCCTTTGCATTTCTTGGGTCTGGATATTTGAGTGTCTCTCTAGCTTTAGAAAGTTTTCTTCTAGGATTTCATGGACTAGATTATCAATGCTCTTATTAGTTTCTTCACTTTCCAGGATACCAACAATCCAGATGTTTGGGCGTTTAATGGTATCTAGTATTACTCGTATGTTCTCATTTTGGGGGGGTATTTTCTTTTTGGTGAACTTTTCTAGGTCAGAGATTCTATCTTCTACATCTGAGATTCGATCTGCGTGATCTAATTTGCTTTTGATATTTTCAACAGATGTTTTGATTTCCTGTATTACAGCCTTTATCTCTAACAATTCCATTTGATTCTTTTTTATGGTGTGTATCTCCTCTTTCAGATTGTTCAAGAACGTCCTCACCTCCTGGAACTCGTTGTCTCTTTTCTCCTGCATCTTCTGGAATTTGTTGTCTCTATTCTCTTGCATCTCTTTTAGCTTTGTCACTATGAATATTTTAAATTCTTGAGCTGACAGTTCCCTTGTTTTCTTTATAGGAGAAGAGGCGTTCTTCTTTTCCATTAGAGGAGAGATATTTTCTTGGTTTCTCATATTTCTTGTGCCTTTGCAGTGGTTTCTGGTCATCTGATAGATTATACTTCCCCCCCCCTTTTTTTTTGGAGTTAAATCTGAGCATTCAGAGGAATGCAGAAGGAAGTGACCTGCAGTCTGTAAATAGTACCATTATTCTCCCTTCGCCCAGCTGATTCAGTGAAAATTGAGGATTAATTTAACCCTGGAAGTATTCAAATATTTGGCTACTGAGCACCTTAGACCTGTCTATAAAACCAGTGTGTGAAGGCTGAGCAGAAAAATGAGAAAGGTAAAAAGAAAAGGAAAAGGAACAGAAAAATCCAGAGAAGAAGGGATCCAGAGAAGAAGGGGGAAAAAAAAAGAGACAAAACAATAAGAAAAAGAGAAGAAAAAAAAGTTGGGGATTTTTTTGTTTTTTCAAAAAATGAACTATGCAGCGTGCTAAGGTGCCGCAGGGATGCGGCCGCTCATAATTCAAATATAGATGGCTGCTGATAGACTTATCCTATGGGGGCAGGGGTAAAAGTAAGAATCAGACAAAAGAGCAGCAGAAAGCTAACTTTAAAAATTAAAAAGAGAGAGAGATGAACAGAGACAGAGAATAAATAGGGTGCTCTAACCTGGCTCCTGGCTAAACTAGGGAACAGGAGGGTGAAGTCTGGGGAGAGGGTCTTCAGTGGTTGAAATCCTTACCTATTAATTTTATAAATAGAAACATCAGCTGTTTTTCAAATATTGCTGGCATTCAGCAAAAGCTCAAAGACTTTGCTGCTTTAATTCTCGGTGTTGCTTTGTTAGAAAACACAGCAGTGACATTTGTGTCACTGTTCTATACTCACCTTTTGACCAGAATTTTGCTTACTGTAGAAGTTCATCTTGAGCATTTTAGCCATTATTATTTTTCTCCTGCATAAGCAAAGATGATTATATTGGGTTGTTGGAAAAGTCATGATGTATTATTTAATTTTTTTCTGGAGAGGTTTCTTTGCTATAGGGCGCATGCGCTCGCCAGAAAGAGAAACAGAGACAGAAAGCGAGAAATTACACTCCAGGGGGGATGGCCATGCCATAATCCCTTCTCCTCCATTGTCCTCTCAGGATCTTGGGCATGCACGCACACACGACCAGCGTGATTTCAAGTCGCTGGGTCTGGGACTCGAACCACGGTCGACTACATGGGAGTCCAGCGGCATAGCCATTACACTAACTGCTGGTCCCTGTTGCATTCTTTTGCATAGAAAAAAAAAAATACGTCAACCCAAAAGAATAGCGTACAAAATAACAGAGAATGACTGCATCCTTCTTTTCCATCTTTTTTCTTTTTTTTCTAAAAGAATCATTTCTGGATATTGTCCCAAGAGTTTCAGTCTACAGCTTTTGTGTTTGTTGTAATTATCTGAGATCATTGTATAATTTTTTTTACAGGAACCAACAGTGAAAGAACCTGAAATTAATACAACCCTTCAGATGCGTTTCTTTGGGAAAAAAGGAGAAAGAAAACTTCATTATAATGAATTTCGAAGGTAAATGCAAATATTTATGTTCATGTAGGGAATTTTTTGAGTAAGAATTTCTGAAAACTTCAATACATAAAAACTACATACTGGGGCCAGCAGGTGGCATGGTGGTTAAGGCACTGAACTTCCACATGGTCACCATGGTTCAAGTCCTGGACCTGATGAATTGCTTTCTCACTTTCCCTTTCCCTCTATCTCTATCCCTCTGTGGTCAAATTTTAAAAAATAATAATGATAACAAATAAAATTAAATAAATAATTGGGGTTTTTTTTAAATAAATACTATCTGTGGATCTATGTAGTAGTTATTTCTGAGAACTAACTCTATGAAACACAAACTGAAGTTACTCTGCTTGAAATACTTTAACCTTTTTTGAAAAGTAGTATCTGTTTTACAGAGTATGGAAATTCTTTTTAGTAACTTTATGTTTGCAACTAAGAGACATTCCTGTGATCAGCAGTTGGCATAATGACTATGTCAATGGACTCCCATATAGGTGACCGCAGCTCGACCTGGTAGCTTAAACTCACACCATGCGTGTGTGTGTGCGTGTGCCTAAGATCCTGAGAAGAGAATGGAGGAGAAGGGATTGCAGCATGGTTATCCCCCCTGGGTGGTGATTTCTCACTTTCTGTTTCTCTGCCTTTCTGGCGAGTGCACACACCCTATAGCAAAAACCTCTCCCAAAAAAAAGAGAGACATCATTCCCAAAATATCAGGTTGTTACTAATACAAAACAAACTGGGTCCAGGACTTGAACCACAGTCAACTACATGGGAGTCCATCGACAAAGCCACTATGCCAACTGCTGGTCCCAATCTGATACCCTTTATTTTTTTCTTTTTTGGAGAGGTTTTTGCTATAGAGTACATGCTTTTGCCAGAAAGACAGAGAGAAACAGAGAGACGGAAAGCGAGAAATCACCCCCAGGGGGCATGACCACACCACAGTCCCTTCTCCATTCTCCTCTCGAGATCCTAGGCACGCACACACACACACCCAGCATGAGTTTAAGCCACCGGGTCCGGGACTTGAACCATAGTCAACTACATGGGAGTCCAGCGACATAGCCATTACGCTAACTGCTGGTCCCCCCAACCTGATACCCTTTTAATTTACCTTTCCTGGGAAGCTATGGATGACATTTGATTGAAGTATCATGTTTTTGTAAGAAAGGAATGTTGAATCATACTTATGTTACTGTCCAAAATATTGCCAATACTTTTAAGTAGATTTAAGCTTTTGGTGCAAAGTCATGTTATCTGAAGAAAAGTATTAGGGACTATTACTGAGTCACCAGAAAAGTCATGACATATTTTTCCATTTTTGAATGCAAAAATGTATTGTGACTTTTCTCACGACCCAATAATTATATATGATTAACATTCTGAAAGCATTAATCCCACCTAAATTTAAATTTCTGTGATTATTGGTTGTTTTGCTGTATTTGGGTGGAAAATTGTTTTCTGTAGAATTTTATTTTCTGTAGATGTATCGAAGCAATATTTTACACAATCTTTTTAAGTCTTTGATTTTTTATCAGAAAAATAGATCGCCAGGCATAATTAGCACAAACAGATTGAGTATAGGAAGTCACAAGTTGATGCAGCATTGAACTTAATTAACTTCTCTCCTCAAAATCCTTCATGTAACACTAATGCTTCCTGCTGCTGGCCGTATCAAGAATGGACCACTCGGTGGGTAATAATGACTGAAGGTATTTTGCAGTCCCATTTATAATATCAAGGTTAAATGTTACTAGTTACTTAAATTAATTTTATATTTTAAAATTCAGATTTATGGAAAATTTACAAACAGAAGTTCAAGAAATGGAATTCCTTCAGTTTTCTAAAGGTTTGAGTTTCATGAGAAAAGAAGAGTTTGCAGAGTGGCTACTTTTTTTTACTACCACTGAAAATAAAGACATTTATTGGAAAAATGTGAGAGAAAAGTTGTCAGCAGGAGAGGTTGGTATGCCTTTTTATTGCATATGATAAAGATGAAAAATAAGTTAGACATGTTTATATCATTAAATAACCTTTTAGTTAACTATGATGATTCTACTCCATTATTTAAGTATAAAATCAAGTTGAGGGGCCAGCAGGTGGTGTTATGACTGGGGCACTGGTCTCCCACGTGGCCAACTGCAGTTTGAGTCCCAGACCTGATGGGCCTTGCTTTCTCACTATCTCTTTCTCTTTATTTCTCTCTCTCTCTCTCTCTCTCTCTCTCTCTCTTATTAATGACTATAGCAAGTTAAAAATAAAAATGATGGGAACCAGCAGTTAGCATAATGGCTATGTCGCTGGACTCCCACGTAGTCGACCACAGTTCGTGTCCCGGACCCGGTGGCTTAAAACTCACACCAGGCACGTGTGCATGCTGGAGGAGAAGGGATTGCGGTGTGACCATCCCCCCTGGGGGGTGATTTCTCACTTTCTGTCTCTATGTCTCTCTCTGTCTGGCGAGTGCACGCAGCCTATAGCGAAAACCTCTCAAAAAATAAAAAATAAAAATAAAAGAAATAAAAAATTAAAATGATAATAAATAAATAATTCCTTTTTTAAAAAATCACATTGAGGAACATTCTCCACATACTATTTTCCTATGAACGAACTCCTGCCTAAGATAGAATCAGTACAGCAATATGAACTTTGGATTTCTAGTAGTCAGGAGTAAGGTAAGAATCCACTGTTACTGGAACCGGCAGGTGGCATAATGGTTACATTGCTGACTTAACACGTAGTCAACTTTGGTTGGAGTCCTGGACTCCACACTGGGCATGTGTACGTGTGCCCAGAATCCCAAGAGGAGAAGGGAGGAGAATAAATTAGAGCATGACCATCCCTCCCGAGGTGTGCTTTCTCATTTTCTGTCTCTCTATCTCTATGGTGAATGCACACACCTTATAGCAAAAATCTCTCTTAAAAAAAAAATATCCACTGTTAAAATTTAGGAAGCAAGTAAACAAAGTGAAAAGAAGGCATAAAAGTCTGAAAAGAAACAAAATTTATCTTTGTTTGCATACGATGTGCTTATATGTCTAGAAAACCCAAGAGAATCCAATGAAAAAAATAAGAATTTGAAGAAGTACCTGTTACAAAGCTGATGTAATAGAAGTACCTATCCTATATTTATTTTTTAATTTCTTTATTTACATTCATTCACTATACATCATTACAACATACAAAATGAGATTTCCCATCCAGAATACACTGTATATTGGCTCAATCAAGCACATCAGCATATGTGTTACCATCAACAAATAATTTTCCATTTCTTGTATCCTGTATATTTTGCTTTTTTTTTTTTGCCATCCTTGATTCCCTATCTCTCCCCCTCTACCATGTCCCACCCGCCTCCCACACTATTTCTGGTATCCCATGGTTGCTTTCTATGCCTTCCCCACATACACACATTTTATTGATTCACTAAAGATCCTAATTAATCTAAATATTTTCAATAGCAAGCACAGCTGATATATACATATCCATGAACACAAGTCTGACTTTAGGGATAAACCTCACTGAGTAGAATGAACATACTATAAAGTAGCACCTGGCTGGGGCTGTATAGCTTACTGTAATCATCAAATATGCATTGTTTTCAATTTCAAGAAAAACAGTTTTCATGGTTTTATTTTTTCTCCTGAAACTTTTTATTTTTAATTAGTTCATTTACATTCATTGCCTAAGCATCATCACAGCATACAAAATGTGGTTTCCCATCCAGAATATACTGCATAGTGCCTTAATAATGCATGTTATCATCAATAATTTTCCATTTCTAGCTTCATATATATATACACACACACACACACACACACACATATATATGCACACACCTTATAGCAAAAATCTATGTATATATGTATGTATATATATATTTATATTTACCCCTATGTCTGACCCTCTGCCCTTTCTGGAGAGGTTTTTTGTTTGTTTGTTTTGTTTTGTTTTTTTCGCTATAGGGCGCGTGCACTCGCCAGACAGACAGAGAGAGACATAGAGACAGAAAGCGAGAAATCACCCCCCGGGGGGA